>NC_083482.1:14967904-14990404 GCF_030014155.1 Tachysurus vachellii | reverse complement strand
CCTCCAGCTTGGTGCGTTCATACACGCTGTCGCCAGGAAGTCTGGTGCGTCAACGGCACTGAGGACAGTGACTGGCCCTCATGTTCCCCAAACATGAACCAGTTGAGAACCTCTGAGAAGTTAGGTATCAGAAGGCATCTCTACTGAGTCATCTTGCGTATTTGATTATTTCTCAATTGCTTTTCTCCCCTGACATCTTAATCTCTCTCTCTCTTTCTCTCGTTCTACATCTCTGGGGTAAAAGCTCGTGTCTGGGAGCGTCACAGCTGAACTCTTGCCTTATTCGAGTCGTGCGTCCGTGGTGCATTGGACACGCTGTGGACGTGTCCTGGATCTCTCTACGGACCATCTGGCTGCTGATTGCGCCCTGGGTGCCAGGATACACTCCTGTCCAAGTGTGTGTGGTGTGTGCATATAAGTGTGTGTGTATATATAAGTGTGTGTGTGTTAGTGATTGCCCTCTGGCTCTGGACTCAGACATACCACAGTCGGGCCCAGCCACATCTCATCACTCTGATGAATCATCTGTCCATCTCTCTCTCTCTCTCTCTCTCTCTCTCTCTCTCTCTCTCTCTCCTATCTCCGTGTTATCAGCGCTCTGTTTGCCTTCTCAAGTTCTGCAGTGATCATAGTTTTTAAAATGGAGGCTGAAGGTTGTGTCATTACCCCTTAAGAGAGTGGGGAATTCATGACCTATTGAGTGTCTGGGGTGTATAATACAGCATGTGTGTGTGTGTGTGTGTGTGTGTGTGTGTGTCACATCATGTCACAGCCCAACTAGGCCAGTCTGGTGAACTTTTTTAGAATTGTTGCTAATCACCACAGCAGCCTCCATCACACACTACACTTAAAACAACAATGTACCTCAGAAATTCGCTTTAATTCCCTAATAAAGCTTCACATCCTGCTAATAAGCCTCTTAATCATTTCTCATGCATGTAAATCCGCATTTCCAGCACGTCGTAGATGCCCTGATCTTTCTTGCTCGTGTTTGGTTGTGTTGGGATTTGAACTTTGATCATCCAACATCTTAACCACTCTTATCTTATGAAAAATATTTAAATTTATAACATCTGGCAACTTATCTCATTTATACAAGCGATCAGTTGAGTTAAGAGTTAAGGGCTTTGCTCGAGGGCCAAGAGCTACCACTGCTCACTTTATAGCTACACTTGTAAAATTAAAGGTTCTTATATGGTTCTTTGTCAGGGTGAGTGGTTTTCTGAAGAACCCTTAACATCCATGGAACATTTAAACTCCACAAAAGGTTTCCTGTAGTATAAAAAGGTTCTTTATGCCACTAAGAAACAGGGTCTCTATTAGGAACCAGTTACTAAAATGTACTCATGCCCCTTTTCCACCGAGGCAGTTTGAGTGCTGGTTCGGAGCCTAATTTAGAACCAGTTCTTTCTTTTTTCGACAGCCAAAGCACCGGCTCAGAACCAGGAAAAGTGGTTCTTAAGTAGCACCAAAACGTTGCTGGTCTAGACTTAAGAACCGCTTGTGTCAGGGGCTGTGGGCGGGGCTGTGGGTGGAGCTACTGTTAGCACATTTGTTAATGTACCTTAAGTATACTAATGTTTAATACACTTTTACTTTACCGCGATATGATACATTATCAGCACACATGATAGTAAGTAGCTACATGCTAATGCTACCTTTTTTCTGTGTTAATGATAAAATAACGTTATGTACTTTCTCGATAACAACCTCCGTTTATACAGATTACATGGAGCTGCACGTACACGTTGGATTCGCCGCGTTTTGGTGTTAATGTAGGTTCACAAAGTCATGAGCATTAACAGTAAAGCAACATCCGCCATCGTTGATGTGTTTGTGTTTGTCGCTGCTGCGCTAACGTTGCTGTGTAACGTGACACGTATACAGTGACGTCAGACTCGGCTCTGTGATGCTCTCTAACCGATGGAAAGGTAAAGAAGGTTCTTAGAAGGTTCGCCAGTGGAACCAACTTTGAACCAGCACCAGCGCTAGCTCTGAACCAGCACCCGGTTCTTTTTGGTGGAAAAGGGGTATTTGTGGAACCAAAATAGTTCTTCTTCAGCACCAGTGTGACCAGTTTTTTTGGTTCCTCCTTACATCTTTTTTTTTTTTTTTTTCGTAAATCTACACAATATTTTTCAACTATTTTTATTTTGCTTTTTCATTTAAGTGAGCATTTTATTGATAAAGTAAATTAAAGATAATTATGATAAATGAGTATTTTATTTGATTAATCATTATTTTACATTTTTTTACTATTTGTTTTTGCTTGATTGTTTTCAAAGCACTAAGCAAGACAGGTCATTTATATTAAAAAAATTATGCGTGTTTGTACTGTAAACGTTTATTAATTTATTAATTATGGAAATAGCACAAATTTCACATGTGGGTATTATATGTTTAATTTAATTATTTAAAAGAAATAAAAAAATAGACCCTTTTCATGTAAAAAAAAAAGCAACATGTGTGATTTTATTTGACTTAGCAACTCTACTTGTGTTTTATTGGAAATAATTTCTTGTTATTGGAAATTACAAACGATGAAAATAAAATATTTTAAATTATAGTATTTTTTATTTTGAGTTACTCTATGTATAGAAATGTTAATAAACCTTTCTATAAATATCTTAATCTGTACTATTGAAATGATATATAATTAAATATCAAATAAAATATTTATTAAAAAATAAATTTAAATATATAAAAGTAATATTTGTTCAACAGATCAAAACCCGAATACATTATATGAAAAAAATTAAACCTATATTTTTGTTTTGTTCTATAAGACGATTCATATTGGGATCTTATTAGAACAGTTCAAAAATATGATGGAAATTAAACTAACCAAAAGATTTAGCATTTTTCCACAAAGGTACAAGGTTTAATGCTTGTGGAGTTAGCATTCGTAATGTTCGCTAACGTTGCACTAATAAAACAACAACAACAACACAACATTGTTGAGTTGTTTAGAAGAAGTGTTTGTGTAAAACCTTGAATGTTTGAAACTCGACAAACAAATACACTGTGCATGTTAAACCAAATCTCAAGCTAGCACTCACTCACTCATTTTCTAACCCTTATCTGAACTACCTCGGGTCACGGGGAACCTGTGACTATCTCAGGCGTCATCGGGCATCAAGGCAGGATACACCCTGGACAGAGTGCCAACCCATCGCAGGGCACACACACACACACTCTCATTCACTCACGCAATCACACACTACGGACAATTTTCCAGAGATGCCAATCAACCTACCATGCATGTCTTTGGACCGGGGGAGGAAACCGGAGTACCCGGAGGAAAACCCCGAGGCACGGGGAGAACATGCAAACTCCACACACACAAGGCGGAGGCAGGAATCGAACCCCCAACCCTGGAGGTGTGAGGCGAACGTGCTAACCACTAAGCCACCGTGTCCCCCCAGGATGCTACATATTATTGTTAAATGTTTATTAACCATGAGTTTGTAAAATGCTAAAACTTCCCCTAAAGTCTGTGAAATTCTTCCATAAAGAGATTTATATCCTTTGTAAAGCACTGCTGTTAATCTTTTGTTAGCTTACAACAATTCGTAAAGCAACAAAGGATCGTACAGATCTAGAGTTTGTGCAGTAATTACCTTAATTCACCATTTTATTCACTTCATTGTGTTATGTGTTACATAATGGACTGAGCCCAGAACGGTGTGTGTGTGTGTGTGTGTGTGTGTGTGCATCAAGGGAGCTATAAAACGTGGATGAAGTTGTGAAAGTGTGAAAGCGCTGTGTTGTGTGGCTTGTTGCGGAGCTGTGAGTCACCACATTGAAGCCCCACTGCAACATGTTTGTTTTCACTTCTGACTCAAACCCAGATGTGGAAATGTGAAATCTGGTGTAGAATCTGTGCCGAGCTCAGAGCATCACGAGAGGAAGAACAAAGCTGGTCAAATAAAAGATGATGAATGAATTAGTCACTTTGCCAGCAGTTAAAGTAGCACTGACATTAAATGGATCCTGATTAGAGTCACGGTGGATCTGAATCATGGTGGATCTGAATCATGGTGGATCTGAATCATGGTGGAGACCCTTAATGTGAAATCAGTCCCTCACCCAGCTGAGACTTTTGCAGATAATTTGATCAAACCTTCAACCATAAACACCTACCAACTCTACACACACCTATCACCATAAACACCTACCCACTCTACACACACCTTCAACCATAAACACCTACCAACTCTACACACACCTATCACCATAAACACCTACCAACTCTACACACACCTTCAACCATAAACACCTACCAACTCTACACACACCTTCAACCATAAACACCTACCAACTCTACACACACCTATCACCATAAACACCTACCCACTCTACACACACCTTCAACCATAAACACCTACCAACTCTACACACACCTTCAACCATAAACACCTACCCACTCTACACACACCTATCACCATAAACACCTACCCACTCTACACACACCTATCACCATAAACACCTACCAACTCTACACACACCTACCACCATAAACAACTACCCACTCTACACACACCTTCAACCATAAACACCTACCAACTCTACACACACCTTCAACCATAAACACCTACCAACTCTACACACACCTACCACCATAAACACCTACCCACTCTACACACACCTACCACCATAAACACCTACCCACTCTACACACACCTATCACCATAAACACCTACCAACTCTACACACACCTACAACCCTAAACACCTACCCACACCTATCACCATAAACACCTACCAACTCTACACACACCTTCAACCATAAACACCTACCCACTCTACACACACCTACCACCATAAACACCTACCCACTCTACACACACCTTCAACCATAAACACCTACCAACTCTACACACACCTTCAACCATAAACACCTACCCACTCTACACACACCTATCACCATAAACACCTACCAACTCTACACACACCTATCACCATAAACACCTACCCACTCTACACACACCTTCAACCATAAACACCTACCAACTCTACACACACCTTCAACCATAAACACCTACCCACTCTACACACACCTACCACCATAAACACCTACCCACTCTACACACACCTATCACCATAAACACCTACCAACTCTACACACACCTACAACCCTAAACACCTACCCACACCTATCACCATAAACACCTACCAACTCTACACACACCTTCAACCATAAACACCTACCAACTCTACACACACCTTCAACCATAAACACCTACCAACTCTACACACACCTATCACCATAAACACCTACCAACTCTACACACACCTATCACCATAAACACCTACCAACTCTACACACACCTATCACCATAAACACCTACCCACTCTACACACACCTATCACCATAAACACCTACCAACTCTATAAAAAAAAATATCACAATTAAAAAATTAAATATATAAACAAAAAATATAAAATTTAAAAACACCTACCAAAATATACTTATACCACCTATATAACCATAACACCTACCACTCTACAACACACCTTAACACATATAATCCTACCCACTCTACACACACCTATCACCATAAACACATACCCACTCTACACACACCTACCACCATAAACACCTACCAACTCTACACACACCTACCACCATAAACACCTACCAACTCTACACACACCTATCACCATAAACACCTACCAACTCTACACACACCTATCACCATAAACACCTACCCACTCTACACACACCTATCACCATAAACACCTAAACTTCCAAGCCCTTCATCCTGAAGCCTTTCCAAAGTAACAGCTTTTACATCAGTGCAGATCTTCTGACTGACCCGAGGAACACACACTTTAGATCTCTAGAGGTTTGCATGAACACAGTGCTTCTGCATCAGCAGATTTTATTTGATTTTTTCATCTGATTATATCGCTCCTTGGCAAGTAAACATCTGGAATGGACTCAGAACACAGTCGATAATGTAAAATTTGCAAGTCTGATTACAAAATCAGCGCATGGAAGAGCTGCCAGGGAGACCTGAAACGCCTTAACACACACACACACACACACACACACACACACACACACAGAGAGAGAGAGAGAGGGGGGGGGGGGGGAGAGAACAGTGACATATTGACAGACAGACAGACAGATCAACATACAGAGACATATTGAGAATAAGAGATGGCGTGATATATTTAGAGAGATAGGGACAGTTAAAAAGAGGGAGGGAAAGAGATAAACATATAGATATAGAGACAGAAATTTTGTGAGAGAGAAATAGAAATAAAGTGATAGAGAGACAGACAGACAGACAGAGACAGACAGAAAGAGTTAGCAACAGAGAGTGAGAGATGGAGAGAGATGAGGACAGTGAAAAAAAGATAGAAAGAAAGAAAGAAAGAAAGAAAGAAAGAAAGACAGACAGACAGACAGACAGAAATGTAGCGATAGTGAGAGATGGAGAGAGAGAAAGGGAATGTAATACAGATGAAGAGACAGACAGACAGACAGATAGTGAGAATAAGAGATGGAGAACTATAGGAATAGTAAGAGGGAGACAGACAGACAGACAGACAGACAGACAGACAGACAGACAGACAGAGAGGAGGTGGTCCAGAAGGGAAACAGATTAGTAGGCTGAAAGTCGGCACTTTGCAGTTCTGAGTCTTTGTAAGGTTTCGGTTCCTCTGTGTAAAGCTGAGCAGCTGGAAACTGACGAAAACCTCTGGTCTCTCAGTTGGCTGACCTGCACTGGGATATTGCTGAATAAATAACTTTTAACTTTACCACATCTACAATCACTTTCAGTTACTAGTTCTATATTAAAGACACACACACACACACACACACACATATTCACGAGGTAGTTCGGATAAGCGGTAGAAGATGAATGAATGAATATCCAGACATTTTCATTCATTAAAAAAATTAATAATTAATCTTTTCGATTATGTTTAAAAAAAAGTTTAAACAGTTCTGAAAACCTAAAAAGACGGTAACTCTCAGGTAAGAAACATATATTAATAAATACTTTGAGTGTATATTGATGCATTTATTATTTTTCTCTGTGTTAATAATATTCGTCTTGTCAGTGCACGTGCTAGTTTAAAGATCGATGTTGTGTGCAATCAGTGCAGAGTTACTCTCATCGTGAATTCTGCACAGGTGAATGTACACCAGACTCAAGTGCCTCTGCCAGGAGGTTATTTGCCCACAGATGGGTCTTGTGACAAGGGTCACAGATGAGTCTCTCTCTCTCTCCCTCTCTCTCTCCTATCAATCACAGTGATACAGGGCATCTGTGTAATGAGTCTGTCTGTGTTTTGCCCTGTTTCTGTTTGCTGTCTGCCTTGCTGTTAATTGTTTGCTCCGCCCACTCATTGGTTACCATGGACACTAATTGCACTCTATCTCCCCCCCAGGTGTATCGTGTTAGTCACTGATTGTCTCTGCTTGGTGATCGGTTCCTGTTTGCTATATCTACCCTGTTTGTTCACTTCCTGGGGGTTGGTCGTTGTTGTATGTTGGTGTCGATGTTCCTGTGTGCTCAGTGTTCTGCCCTGTTTTGCCTGCCCGTTTGTTTGCCTGTTTCTTGTTTTGGTTTATTAAAAGACTGTAGTGCACTTGGATCCTCACTCGCCTTTGTCTCGTCGCGACAGAACGACCAACCCCTGGGAAGTGAACAAACAGGGTAGATATAGCAAACAGGAACCAATCACCAAGCAGAGACAATCAGTGACTAACACGATACACCTGGGGGGGGAGATAGAGTGCAATTAGTGTCCATGGTAACCAATGAGTGGGCGGAGCAAACAATTAACAGCAAGGCAGACAGCAAACAGAAACAGGGCAAAACACAGACAGACTCATTACAATCTGAGAGGTCATGTACGTGTGTATGTGCAAGAAGTTGAATATCACTTTAAAGCAAACGTGTTTTGCCTCCGTATGACGCAGAGAGATTGAAAAGGCATGTTTGGTGGCTTCATGTAGCTGAACACGATGATAAAAGCAGCTCAGCATCCAGATTTAAAGCCTACCGAAGGCCTGCACTTGGTCTGAATGGACGATGACGTCTACGAGCTCAAAGCTGAGAATATAAGAGCGGTACAAATGGAGGACTGGAGCAAAATTCAGCACAGGAAGAGATCTCAGACCTTTACAGGATTACAGGAACAGGCTTTTATCCTTCTCATGACAGCCTTCAGTGTGGCTTTTATTGTGTGCTACAAACTACAGAAAACGTGTCACTCACTCCATGTTTTACTTGTGTTATATATTCAGTTTTGCTCTTATATAATTCCAGAGTATTTAAGTATAGAGTTGTCAGTAAGTTCAGTGAACTGCAGTGATTTCTTTTTTTTACGTGTGACAATATTTACAGTATTGCACAGAACGCTAAACATCGCCAAGTTCCTCCGGGGATGCAAATGCACGTGCAAGGTGTGTGTGTGTGTGTGTGTGTGTGTGTTGTGTGTGTGCTTTATTAGGAAATAGTACAAGTACACAATCAACCAGTGAAGAGATAAGCTATGAACTGGTTGGCCTTTAGGGATACCCTCTTCCCAAGCGCACTTAATCCTCAGCAATAAAAAGAGGACAGGACCCTCTGTATTTGTGTGTGTTTGTGTTTGTGTGTTTGTGTGTTTGTGTGTGTGTTTGTGTGTGGTATCTGAGGACATAGAGCCTGAATTATCATGACTCATTTAATATTTCAACATTGCAGTAAAAGAAAAGCTACAAACTATAACGTATTCTGCAGACTATTTATGTGTGTGTGTGTGTGTGTGTGTTTTATTCGTCTATTTGATACATGTGCTGTTTTTTAATAAATAAAACGTGTGGCCTTGTTGCAGTGGTGTATGAGGAATAATAATCCACTGTGAGTCACTCTGTTCTAGGAACACAATCAGTAAAATTGTTTTATGGATCGTCAGATCGACTACAATCAAGAATAACACTTTACCTTTTATCCAGTTTTAGTTATAGCGAGGGGACACGGTGGTTTAGTGGTTAGCACGTTCGCCTCACATCTCCAGGGTTGGAGGTTTGATTCCTACCTCCGCCTTGTGTGTGTGTGTGTGGAGTTTGCATGTTCTCCCCGTGCCTCGGGAGTTTCCTCCGGGTACTCCGGTTTCCTCCCACGGTACAAAGACATGCATGGTAGGTTGATTGGCATCTCTGGAAAATTGTCCGTAGTGTGTGATTGTGTGAGTGAATGAGAGTGTGTGTGTGCCCTGCGATGGGTTGGCACTCCGTCCAGGGTGTATCCTGCCTTGATGCCCGATGACGCCTGAGATAGGCACAGGCTCCACGTGACCCGAGGTAGTTCGGATAAGCGGTAGAAGATGAGTGAGTGAGTGAGTTATAGCGAGAACATCACAGCTCACCATGTTCCCGAGAAATATAGAAGGTGTAAGGTCATCTGTCCTGAAGAAGACTTCTGACGGTTACACGGCACTGACACTGGAGACTCCTTCCAAACTTCCAAATGTTTTAGTCGTGGCCTAATGGTTAGAGAGTTTGTCTCCTAACCCTAAGGTTGTGGGTTCGAGTCTCGGGCCGGCAATACCACGACTGAGGTGCCCTTGAGCAAGACACCAAACCCCCCCAACTGCTCCCTGGGCGCTGCAGCATAAATGGCTGCCCACTGTTCCGGGTGTATGTTCACGGTGTGTGTGTGTTCACTGCTGTGTGTGTGTGTGCACTTTGGATGGGTTAAATCAGAGAACAAATTGGGTCACCTTACTTAGCCGTATGTCACATCACTTTAAATAAATGTCTTTGTACATGAAAATCCAACGTGTCAGTGATTACACACGACAGTTACTGTGAAGCGTCCCTATGTAAACAGTTACCATAGAAACCATAACGTATTAGAAGTCAGTTCTGTGTGTGTGATGTGTTTGATTCTGCTGAAGACTGCATGTGGCATGGTTTGTTTTCAAAGTGTGTGTGTATGTGTGTGTGTGTGTAAGGTCATATTAGATGTGTGATGGGTCTGTATGGAGCTGTCCTCTTTGACATGTCGTGTTTGCTCTGGGTGTGTTTGTGGGCATGTATGTGTTTGTTCAGTTTAATTATTTTCTGGGACCCGGGACACACACACACACACACACACACACACACACACACACACACACCTTTTGGTCAGGCTGAAACTGTGCATGTGTGAGAAACAGACAGAAAGAAGAGGGAGAGAGACAGGAGGACAGAGAAAGACAGAAAGTGAGACGCAGGGAGAGCGAGAAAGAGAGAGAGAAAGTGTCATCATAAGAAACAGAGTGAAATACATGATGAGAGATGGAGAGAGATTGGGAAAGTCAGACAGGGAGATAGACAGATAGACAGACAGATAGAGTTACGATACAGCAAAAGAGTGAGAGATAGAGAAAGATAAAAGAATGAGCGAGAGACAGACAGACAGGAACAGAGCAAGACACAGTGAGAGACAGAAAAAGAAGGCAAACAAATGTAAGTTTCTTTCTGAAAAACAGGAGAGATTAAGTTGCCAAAAACTAAAAACTTGTGCCTTTGGCTCAAAATTGATAAAATCGAAATTGTAAAAAACATGAAAATGTTATCAAATAAATTTTGACCCAGTCGACATTTTCGCGTATCTTATCTTAGCATTAGTCCTAAATTAGTGAGTATTCGCATATGTGACCTGTCACTCACTAGAAACGATGATGTAATTGAACGAGTGCAGGAATATTACGTGTTGCGGCCTAACGTCTATTTGACTACTTCCAGAGCTGCGGTTTACCGAAAATTAAAACTCCGCCTCTAATCTTAGTCGTTGGGGGTTTTTTTTTCAACACACTTTGCATTAACGAGTCCACGCTGTTAGGACGCCGTGTCAGAACTGGCAGCTCCGAAGCGAGTGTGTGGAGGCAGAGAACAGTTTCAAACTCAAACACTGATGCAACGCAACCATGTGACAGCGTTGCAGCAAACGGGATTGAACTCCACATTCCATCCGAGGAGCTCTGGGAAATGTAACTCAAGACTCCAGACTCGCAGACCGTAGTCCTCGCTGAGATGTGAAGGCTTCGCTAGACTTACCTCAGCTGCCGAGGAGAAAGGACAGGAAATAACTTTTCCTTAGACTGGTGATCTATAGTTACGTGTGACACTTCGTCTGTTTAAACCTAAAATCAATCTGGGTTTATCTTCAACTGCAGAGTTGTGGAAAGGAATTTAACCTGAAAAATACATCAATGAGTTTTTAGAGACCAAAATGTTGGTCAGTTATTCGTTCGTTCATCTTCAGTATCCCGGGAACACGAGGCGCGAGGTGAGAAGACACCCTTGAAATGAATGACACTGCGCTACACACGCAATTTACAGTCGATCACCTGACATGCTTTTAAGAGGTTAGAGAAAGCTGGAGAACTTTTCGAACCCAGAGGAACTTGCAGGAACAACTTAGACTCGAACCAGGAATCCTGGGACTTAGAGGCAACATATCTGCCTGCTGAACCTCAATAAACAACAATGATAAAATTCTTAAAAACATATAAACATTTTTGTGTATAAAAAGTGGAAAAGCGTGTTCGTTAATTATCTGTTGTCTTGAACGAATGACCCTACAGCGTTAATGTGTGGTCCGACATTTTTTCGGTTCCTCGCTCACACCAGATGCTGGTAAAATTAGTGAGATTGTAACTGTAAGCAAAGCAGAAATCATCGTTACACAAGGATGTAAACAAACTGATACAATGATAAACACAGATACACACAGTCACACAGATATACACATAGATACACAAGGACACAGGGATACACACAGTCACACAGATATACACATAGATACACAAGGACACAGGGATACACACAGTCACACAGATATACACATAGATACACAAGGACACAGGGATACACACAGTCACACAGATATACACATAGATACACAAGGACACAGGGATACACACAGTCACACAGATATACACATAGATACACAAGGACAGAGGGATACACAGATATACACATAGATACACAAGGACACAGGGATACACACAGTCACACAGATATACACATAGATACACAAGGACACAGGAATACACACAGTCACACAGATATACATATAGATACACAAGGACACACTTTTGTACTGATTAACACAGATATACACTGACACACTAATACACCCTGATACACAGAGACACACTGATATACAGATACACACTGATATACACAGTCACACAGATATACACATAGATACACAAGGACACAGGGATACACACATTCACACTGATACATACTGATACACATATACACCCTGATACACATATACACACTGATACACAGATACACACTGATACACAGATACACACTGATACACAGATACACACTGATACACAGAGACACACTGATACACAGATACACCCTGATACACAGAGACACACTGATACATACTGATACACAGAGACACAGTGATACACAGATACACCCTGATACACAGAGACACACTGATACACAGAGACACAGTGATACACAGATACACCCTGATACACAGAGACACACTGATACACAGAGACACACTGATACACAGATACACCCTGATACACAGAGACACACTGATACATACTGATACACAGAGACACAGTGATACACAGATACACCCTGATACACAGATACACACTGATACACAGAGACACAGTGATACACAGATACACCCTGATACACAGATACACACTGATACACAGAGACACAGTGATACACAGATACACCCTGATACACAGAGACACACTGATACACAGAGACACACTGATACACAGATACACCCTGATACACAGAGACACACTGATACATACTGATACACAGAGACACAGTGATACACAGATACACCCTGATACACAGATACACACTGATACACAGAGACACAGTGATACACAGATACACCCTGATACACAGATACACACTGATACACAGAGACACAATGATACACAGAGACACCCTGATACACAGATACACACTGATACACAGATACACACTGATACAAAGAGACACCCTAATACACAGATACACACTGATACACAGAGACACACTGATACACAGACACACACTGATACACAGAGACACACTGATACACAGATACACACTGATACAAAGAGACACCCTAATACACAGATACACCCTGATACACAGAGACACACTGATACATACTGATACACAGACACAGTGATACACAGATACACCCTGATACACAGATACACACTGATACACAGAGACACAGTGATACACAGATACACCCTGATACACAGATACACACTGATACACAGAGACACAGTGATACACAGAGACACACTGATACACAGATACACACTGATACAAAGAGACACCCTAATACACAGATACACCCTGATACACAGAGACACACTGATACATACTGATACACAGACACAGTGATACACAGATACACCCTGATACACAGATACACACTGATACACAGAGACACAGTGATACACAGATACACCCTGATACACAGATACACACTGATACACAGAGACACAGTGATACACAGATACACCCTGATACACAGATACACACTGATACACAGATACACACTGATACAAAGAGACACCCTAATACACAGATACACACTGATACACAGAGACACACTGATACACAGACACACACTGATACACAGAGACACACTGATACACAGATACACACTGATACAAAGAGACACCCTAATACACAGATACACCCTGATACACAGAGACACACTGATACATACTGATACACAGACACAGTGATACACAGATACACCCTGATACACAGATACACACTGATACACAGAGACACAGTGATACACAGATACACCCTGATACACAGATACACACTGATACACAGAGACACAGTGATACACAGATACACCCTGATACACAGATACACACTGATACACAGATACACACTGATACAAAGAGACACCCTAATACACAGATACACACTGATACACAGATACACACTGATACAAAGAGACACCCTAATACACAGATACACACTGATACACAGATACACACTGATACACAGATACACACTGATACAAAGAGACACCCTAATACCCAGATACACCCTGATACACAGAGACACACTGATACCCAGATACAGCTGGATACACAGAGACACACTGATACACAGAGACACAGATACACCCTGATACACAGAGACACACTGATACACAGAGACACAGATACACCCTGATACACAGATACATAGAGACACACTGATACACAGAGACACAGATACACCCTGATACACTGGGACACACTGATACACAGAGACACAGATACACACTGAGACACAGAGACACCCTGATACACAGAGACACCCTGATACACAGAGACACAGAGACACCCTGATACACAGAGACACACAGACACAGAGACACACTGATACACAGAGACACAGATACATCCTGATACACAGAGACACACTGATACACAGAGACACAGATACACAGAGACACAGATACACCCTGATACACAGAGACACACTGATACACAGAGACACCCTGATACACAGAGACACACAGACACAGAGACACACTGATACACAGAGACACAGATACATCCTGATACACAGAGACACACTGATACACAGAGACACACTGATACACAGAGACACAGATACACCCTGATACACAGAGACACACTGATACACAGAGACACAGATACACCCTGATACACAGATACACACTGATACACAGAGACACAGAGACACCCTGATACACAGATACACCCTGATACACAGAGACACACAGACACAGAGACACATTGAGACACAGAGACACATGTGTATGTGTCTCAGTTTGTCTCTGTGTCTCAGTGTGTCTCTGTGCATCAGTGTGTATCTGTGTGTAGAGACACACTCACATCTCCATGTGTAAAATCTTTCGCTTTGACAGTCAGAGGATTCTCTCTGACCCATTTCACCATGTCCTCACGGACACAACCCAGATGTTTTCCAGCTGTAGCTTTGCGTGTGTGTCTGTGTGTGTATCAGCTGGGTGTTATTACATTGTGTATCTCCTCTATATGCAATCAAACACATGTGATCCTGAAGTCCTTATAATCTGCAGTCAGCACAAAGACCTTTCTTTTCTTTAGTCCAAAATTAAGGTTTCTTGTCTCATTTTAAAAATAAAATATTGTAATAAAGTGAGACGTGTGTGTGTGTCTGGATGTGAAATTACTAAACCTCACCATCAACCCAAAAGAGCCCCAACACAGTGAGTGTGTATTCTTACAGGTTTCTATATCTTAATGGGGACCAAATGTCCCTATAAAGACAGGAATCTGACAGCATTGACCTTTAGAGGACAGTCACATGGTCCTCATGAGGAAACCTGTTTTTTTTTTTTTTTTTTTATTAAAATTGAATTAATTAGCTGCATTAATAATAATGTCAGGAAGAAGGTCTTCACAAAGCCAAAATGTGATGATAAAATCACACACACACACAGACACACACAGACACACACATATACACACATACACACACAGACACACACACACATACACACACACACACAGACACACACATATACACACATACACACACATACACACACAGACACACACTCACATACACACACACACAGACACACACATGTACACACACACACACATACACACACACACACATAGACACACACACACACATACACACACACACACACACACACACACACACACACACACACACACACACACCTAACATAAACCATGAAGATGGCCATTAATCAGTGCTCATCTCTCTCTCTCTCTCTCTCTCTCTCTCTCTCTCTCTCTCTCTTTCTCTCAGTGCTGTAATTTTTCCTGACAATCAATGTGAATTGTTTTGTTCTGGTGCGTCAATCATCTCCATCCTGATTGCTTACAGACACTTTGGAGGATGAAGAGAATTTTAGTGATCCAGGTTCCTGGTATGTGGTTTCATAAACACACACACACACACACACACACACACACACACACACACACACACACATGGTTTTCCAGGTAAAATTCTGTCAGAAAATGGGTCTGCATCAAGCTATAAAAACAAGCCTAATCCTCCTACACACACACACACACACACACACACACACACACACACACACACACTGTGTTATGTGACAGAGTTATGCGAATAATGATTTGTTCCTGATTTATTGTCAACCAAAGCCAAGAATCACACACAGGTTTTAATTTCGCATGTTTGATGCTTTTTTCGTCTGTAAATCTCACACAATTCGTCTCTCCGCTCTGAGAGATTATTAATTGTCTGCATATCTGGTGACGTGCAGAAACCGAACATCCGTTAAGTTCATACACGTGTTAAACAAAAAACAAACGAATAATTGGGATCTGGATGCATTATGAACAGAAGATGTTTAGTATAGTCAAAAAGTACTTGTTCATCTCTTTCGGTACACTCGGATATACCCTAAAAATAAATAAACACTATACTAAAAGTATCTGTGTGTGTAGTTTTCTTCACAATTCATTTACTTGGAGTTTATTAAACTTGTACTATACTTGAATGAACTTTTGTTTGCATCCAGATGACCATTTTATTGTTTCAGTTTCAGCAAGAAATCAAAATGATTGCAAAGACAAATGATTTTCCTTGGAATTCCTTGGGAAGGTTCAGGAGAACCTGTGTGTGAGAACAGAAGTGAGAACAGGAGAACAGAAGTGACCACAAAAAAGAGAAGCAGAAATTTTGCAAAGAAAAAAATGAAGAATTGATCACGATGAAGATGAAATTCTTCATTGTTTATCAGTGAATTAGTATAAGTGAGTTAAAGGCTGGGGTCACGGTGGCTTAGTGGTTAGCACGTTCGCCTCACACCTCCAGGGTTGGGGGTTCGATTCCCTTCTCCACCTTGTGTGTGTGGAGTTTGCATGTTCTCCCCGTGCCTCGGGGATTTCCTCCGGGTACTCCGGTTTCCTCCCCCGGTCCAAAGACATGCATGGTAGGTTGATTGGCATCTCTGGAAAATTGTCTGAAGTGTGTGAGTGTGTGAGTGAATGAGAGTGTGTGTGTGTGTGCCCTGCGATGGGTTAGCACTCCGTCCAGGGTGTATCCTGCCTTGATGCCCGATGACGCCTGAGATAGGCACAGGCTCCCCGTGACCCGAGGTAGTTCGGATAAGCGGTAGAAGATGAATGAATGAATGAATGAATGAGTTAAAGGCTCAGAAGGTTGTGAGTTTGAATCCCAGGATCTTGAGCAACATCCTAAACTCTCAACTGCTTTGTTGTATTTTGACTTAATGTGAGTCACAATTTGAATAAAAGCACTGAGTCACTGTAAATAAATCAGCCAAACAACTCATCACTTCAGTATTTATTTATCCTTTAAAAGCCACGCCCCAAAACACTGAGACACACAGGGATTGGTTGAACTTTTTTTTGGTTAATTAAAGGTTCAATCAGTAATTTTCAATTAAATTTAAAATCTTGATTCTTCACATTACAACAAGACCCAAGGCAAAAATATCCATCCATATGAGAATTTCAGCCAATATTACACTTTTTTCAAAAGAAAATGACATTTAAAAAAAAATACCAATAATGAATTGGTCCAATTTTGTATTAATTAAAGCTGCGATCAGTGATTTTGTTTTCCCATCCATAACACTCGGTCATATTTTCTGAAGTTTAGGGCTCGGATTTTAAAATCGCTGAACGGACCTTTAATTATTACGAACGCAAAACAAAAGTGCCATCAATGAAATATTTGATATTTGCTGACTTTCTCATTTGGACAAGAAATGATTCTATTGGATTTTGTAAACTCTGTTACTGATTATATAGATCTGAAAAACAGGGAAAATGAATGAGTGCAGCTTTAAATAATATGCAATCTGATAAATTCATTAATTCCTTCGATATTCGCGTGAGAAAAGAAAAGGGTGGAATATTAAAGGCTCGATCTGTGATTTTTTTTTTTAGTTCGGATCAACGAAATGTTGAAGAACAGACGACGTTCTCGTCACGTGATGGCAAATTATTCAGATAAAATATTTACACACAGGAGAAACTCAGTGGTGCGCTGACTCAAAAATCACTTATTGCAGCTTTAATTCATCTGAACTCTGATATACATTTCTGTGAGTTTTGCTTGAGGACAAACAGCGAAGATTTGAAACTTACAAAGGCTTACTGTATGTACACACACACACCCACACACACACACACCCACACACACACACACACACACATAGCACAACATCACCAGAGAAGATGTGAAATATTACTCATCACTTTGCTAATGTTTCAATCCATCTCTCTCTCTCTCTCTCTCTCTCTCTCTTTCTACTCTTTCAGAGATGTGGATGTCTCAAGACATTTCAAGTGTTGAGCGAAAGGAAATAAAAAAATTGAAAGAAAATGTTTGAGATAGAGACACTCCCTATCTCTGATTCGCTCGTCCTCTCATCCAACATAACTGTTTCTGCTGCGGTTGCATAAAGTGAACATTGTTGGCAACAGGCATTGTGTGTGTGTGTGTGTGTGTGTGTTGGGGGAAAGAAGGGCCATGCTCCATGCTGGACGTTCTCTCCTTGCGGGGGTGGACTGTTCTTGGCTCAGATGGGAGGATGTTTTGCTTTATTTTTGGTCTCTGGCGTTTTTGGTGGGAGTCGCGCTGTAGCCGCTTAGCACGCCGCAAACAGCGGCCCGTGACCCGAGAACACTGAGATGTCTCTCTCTGAATCATAGAGTTGGTAAATAGATACTCTCTCTCTCTCTCTCTCTCTCTTTCTCTCTCTCTCTCTCTCTCTCTTTCTCTCTCTCTCTCTCTCTCTCTCTCTCTCTCTCTCTCTCTCTCTCACTCTCTATCTCTCTCACACACACACACACACGCACAAGTCAGTACACAACATCTATTCCATGTGAAGCTGTAAATCACACCCACAAAAACCTGGAGCTTTATCTGTGAAAACTCCTGAGAGCTTTCATCGCGAAATATTTCTGACATCATAAGAATGTCGAAAACAAACAAAGAATGAAAAAATTCTTTCTCTCCGTTGACTTATCTGACCTCTGAATGAATCAGATACGTCTTGGCTTCGCTCCTTTCTTTCGTTTATTTATTTATTTATTTATTTATTTATTTATTTATTTACTTTAATGAGCAACCTGTATGAATGAAATGAAGGGAAAAAAAAAAAGTTAAATGATGAAAACCATTACAGGATTAAAAGGGCCAGCAAGAAAAGCTTGACGTCTCTGTGGGACATATTTACCAGATGTTCCTGAGTGGAAAGACTCTTGCCAAGTTCTTCGAGGAGGTTTATTTTAGATGTATCTTGGCATGTTTGCTGAGGAAAATGGGGGAAAAGGGAGGAGAGGTGCAACCAAATGACATCGCTCATTTTTATGATGCACTTTTCGTTTTCTCGCTTTCTTTTTTTCTAGAGGATGAAGGGTTGATCGGATTGGTTGTGTTGCCTGTTTGTATAATTCAGGAAAATCTAGCATTATTGTGGTAAGAGTGTCTGACGTTAACCTAGTCGATGTTCTAATGAACAGACGAACGCAAAAAATTCTCTGGACGTGTTTCGCGATTAATGTTGCCAAGCAACACAAAGCAGATTACAGCATCTTCCTTACAATACAAGTCACCTTATAAACGTTCCCGTAGTCATAAAACTCGACACGAGGTGTTTGTTGCTAGCAGGAAATATCAGCTAGGTAAAAAAAAAAAAAAAAAAAAAGAAAGGCCACGGTGCTACGCAACGTTAGATTAAAAACAGAACATTATTTGTTTAGTCTCCAGTGTGACTCTGAGAAAAAAAAAATAAAAAATTCGGACATCTTCAGGAGATTTATATTTTAATTTCATTTAAGAATGCACATTGTCGCAGCTTTTAAAGATTATATAAATTCAGAATAATTACTACTTGCTTGATTGGTCACTATGGAAAAAAATATAAATTAATTGCTTCATACAGGAGGGCACGGTGACTTAGTGGTTAGCACGTTCGCCTCACACCTCCAGGGTTGGGGGTTCGATTCCCGCCTCCGCCTTGTGTGTGTGGAGTTTGCATGTTCTCCCCGTGCCTCAGGGGTTTCCTCCGGGTACTCCGGTTTCCTCCACCGGTCCAAAGACATGCATGGTAGGTTGATTGGCGTCTCTGGAAATTTGTCTGTAGTGTGTGATTGCGTGAGTGAATGAGAGTGTGTGTGTGCCCTGTGATGGGTTGGCACTCCGTCCAGGGTGTATCCTGCCTTGATGCCCGATGACGCCTGAGATAGGCACAGGCTCCCCGTGACCCAAGAAGTTTGGATAAGCGGTAGAAGATGAATGAATGTTTCATCCATTTTTTTATTTTATAAAAGTGAAGTGACAATGATGATGAAAAACGCCCAGAGGAACCTCGAGAGGAACCAGCCTGAAAAGGGAAGTCGTCCTCATCCGAGTGACACGTGAGAGTACGATTATAAATGGTTTCCTTTCTATAATAATGTATATAGTCATGTGTTTTTGTGTAACCTACATTTCTTGGTACTAGAGGATGTAAATGAAGCTCCACACATAAACACTAACCCGCAAATAAAACCCAGCAAATCATAAAAATCTATGATTTTGGCTAAAATAAAAATAAATAAAAATGTATCATCTCGTCGTATATGTCAAAAGTAAACGCTTTCCATCATGCGGACGGTCGCTACGATCCTCCGTAAGCCTTCGACCTCCACGACTTCGTCTGTCTGAGATTTTGAGAAGATGTTTGGACGAGGGATCAGTCGAGATGCCTTTTTATCAGGAGGAACGTTCTGCTTTGCACCATGTGAGCGGCACCTGGCAAGAAAAACCTCATGGCCAGCCAATGACCTTCTCCCACATGACGTTCCAGCCAATAACGTCGTCTGCTAGAAGACGGCGTCCAATGACCTTTTTCTGACCACAGCTGAACCGAACCACTTACGAAGCCAAACACATTGGTGTACACCGCTGACCACTTCAGCGTCTTACCATTAACACCTTTACGTCACTAACTTTTCTTATTGGTTGTGCAGTTTTCAAAAAATAAATAAAAAAGAAGGGGACTGATCGGTGACGAGATTTGAGGATTTGCTGCATGGGTTAAGTATGATAGATAAACAGCATCCTTCCATGTCATGGCGTGTGATTTTAATTAAGAATAAATTAAGAATATTAAAACAGGAGACAGTGAGAGCGAGAGCGGTGTTGAGAGTAAACAGAATCAACATAGCTCAGATTCCTACTGTAAGCTCTGTGTCTTTCACTCCTTCGTATGATTTACAGCAGCGTCATCACTCTGGAGCCCTTCGCACTCTTGCTCTCGCTCGAGCACTTCATCTGCGAGAACTCCCTCGACCCAACAAATCTATATTCATATATATATACATATACTGTATATACACTCACTGGCCACTTTATTATGTACACCTTACTAGTACCGGTGTGGTCTTCTGCTGCTGTATCCCATCCGCCTCAAGGTTTGACGTGTTGTGTGTTCAGAGATGCTCTTCTGCATACCTTGGTTGTAACGAGTGGTTATTTGAGTTACTGTTACCTTTCTATCAGCTCGAACCAGTCTGTCCATTCTCCTCTGACCTCTGGCATCAACAAGGCATTTGTGCCCACAGAACTGCCCTCACTGGATATTTTCTCTTTTTCGGACCATTCTCTGTAAACCCTAGAGATGGTTGTGTGTGAAAATCCCAGTAGATCAGCAGTTTCTGAAATACTCAGACCAGCCCGTTTGGCACCAACAACCATGCCACGTTCAGAGTCACTTAAATCACCTTTCTTCTCCATTCTGACGCTCGGTTTGAACTGCAGCAGATCGTCTTGACCATGTCTACATGCCTAAATGCATTGAGTTGCTGCCATGTGATTGGCTGATTAGACATTTGTGTTAATGAGCAGTTGGACAGGTGTACCTAATAAAGTGGCCGGTGAGTGTATATATATATATATATATATATATATATATATATATAAATACGCAGAACGGACGTTTTCAATCGGTATAAACAAATGATTTTATCGTCAGTCGGGAGTCTGATCTGTACTGTGCGTTTGCTCGTCTGAATTTTGGTGATGATGATAACTTTAAGCTGCTTTTTAGAATAACAAACACTCGGAGCGTCTCAGAGAGCAGAAATGGGTTTGATATCAACATTTACTTTGTTGTGATAAAACTAACCCTTTTCAATGAACGTATCGCTCTAGTATTGTAGAAAATAGAAATACTAATAAAACTCTACAAATTCTTAAAGTCCTGAGTGTCTACGTTCTTATAAGCTTAGTATTAACGCCACTGTGGAGTGAGACGTGAGGAAGACGTTCAGTACTGAACATGGACACAACAAAACAGGAAGAAAGTCTTTTTTTTTGGCGTCTGGGGAAAAAAATGATGATAAAGGTTGTTTAATGCTTGTTTGGTTAAACTGATCAATTTTAATTTCACATTTTCCCCCTTAACTATACACATTATGTATATATATATATATACACTGAGAACTGGTTTGGGGGCGGGGCTAC
>NC_083482.1:14927904-14955404 GCF_030014155.1 Tachysurus vachellii | reverse complement strand
TGCACACTTCTGTGTTTTTAGGAAGCTTAATCGATGAGTCAGCGACGGTCCGCCCTCGGTGTCTAAGCCTTCGCTATGTACTGAGCGAACAAAAACACAAACACGCGTCAGACCGAGACGCAGACAGGCCGGACCAGGGGGTGCCGCCGTGATGAAATCAGTTTGGTTTTTTTTTTTTTTTTTTTTTTGTTTTTTTTTTTAAATTCGACCAACACCCCAGACAGCATGCGTCCCACCCACTCTCTCTCTCTTCCTCCCTCCTTCTCTTTCTTTCTGTCCGTCTGTCTATTTATCTATGCCCAGGATAGTTTTGTAAGAAGGGTTTGAGGCTCAAGTGCAATTTAACGGCTTTTGTTAACGCCAGCACTGTCTGCTGTCTGCTCTTGGGTCTGATGCAACATGCTCAGCACGCTGTCTGGTTCTTTCTGTCCCAGGACAGGAGCACGCCGTCTCAAAAAAAAAAAAAAAAAAAAAGCTTCTGGTTCTTTTGAATAATCTGATGGATTGTTCAACAACAAAAAAAATAAATCCAACATTATTTACATCGGTATGTAATTTAGGGGTGGACGAACCACAAACACGTCCCGGTCCTGTGTTTTCTGGTTACCTGGAAACCCAGCTGACGACTAGAACGCATCGAACGGCGACTCATCGAGTACGTTAAGAGGAACCGTTGACGCGATTAAGGTCATGTAGCACGGCGTGTGTGGAACGTTAAAAAAAAGTCGTCAGTCGACGTTTAAAGCACGAGACGTGACGTTCTGTCGTCGCGACTCGTGACAGGTCGCACGTGCTGCACGGTTTGAGACACAGCTGTGCGTATCTGATATTAAAAAGTCGTCTGTGTACGCTAATTAAAAAACTTTGAGTAAATAAACACGAGATCGCGTCTCGAACCGACGCGTGCAGTAGAAGAGCTTAGTAGCGAATCGAGACACGTCACACAAAACACGCCGCGTTTCAATACGGAAACGTTACTTTTAGAAGGAACGGCGTTTGTTTATTTATCGTCCACCCCTGCAATTTCATTTCACCAGAGCTGAATGTTAACCCAATTTACACGACAAGTCTAAATTCCACAATTGTGCACGTCCAGCGCTGACTGACTCGACTCCTGGTTTCAGGAACATCTTCAGAGTTGAACCAAAAAAGATGTCGTACAAGGAGACAGGGGAAGCCCCTTAAAAACAGCCCTAAGGTATCGTTTCAATTTTCCAGGACACTGCTCCTTTTTCCTCATCTTTGCCGTTGCCTCGTGGGACTCGGAACGATTTGCCCGAACGTGTTTGGAGCAGTTCTTATGGACCTGACAAGCTGCTGCGGACCTGCGGCGAGGTGTTTGCAAAAAGCAGCATCCAAAACAAAAAAACAAACAAAAAAAAAATAAAAAATTACATCTTGCCTGGTGACTTGCTGTAGTCTTAAACAGAACAAAATCCGACCCTACGGCATTCCTAAGCTCTGCTAATGCTTTTCCGCATTCCCTCCACGCTTATTTACACACCGTGTCAGAAGGAGAACAATTCTGAATGAAGCAAAAGAATGATAGGAATCACAGAAAACCAGTGAGCTGAGAGAAAAACGGCCGATTCTGATCCGAATCCTATTTTTTTTTTTTTTTATCTTATGGTCCAAAATGTTTAAAAAAAGTTTATTATTTCATTAAAAGTAATTTATCTGATGCCTAGAGGGAAAGCTTCATTCTTCTGAAATGCAAATGGCCTAAAAAAATAGGAAATTCTTGAAAATTTCCTTTAAGAAAAGGTTAAACGAGATATTATGGTACAGAGTTGCAGCCTCTAAAGTGTGACTCGATCTCACTGGTTGTTATTGTTGTTGTTACAGAGGTCTCCTGGGGTGACTGTTGCCGTGGTAGCAGGCTGCACGTTGTCGGCCAGGTTGTGCGCGTGCTCCAGGAACAGGTCTTTGAGCACACTGAGCTCTTTGCTAAGCAGCTTGATCTTGGCCTCCAATCTCTCGTTCTCCTCTTTGAGCTCGTTGACGCGCTGCTGTGTGTCCTGCGCCTTCTGCTTGCTGCGCATGCGGCTCTTTTTCACGGCCAGGTTGTTGCGCTCGCGCCGCTGCCTGTACTCCTCGCTGTCCTTGTCCATGTTTGTCTTCTTCATCTTGCTGGGTGGCGTGGCTTTGCCACCTCCTCCGGGGCTTACTGGAACGAGTTGTGGTACCTGCACGAGAGAGAAGGTTTATATTGTTATTGCCGTTTTAGTCGCCGTCACATAATTGCCTGCACACCATGTCAGCGTCACTTGTACTGTGTAATGTTGTTGGGAGGAAACTGGAGGGCCAGGAACACCCTCGTGGACACGGGTAGGAATCTGCACAGACTCGAACCCGAGTTCGGGATCAAACCGAGATCGACGTCACCTTGATCTCCGACGTTCTTTCCGCAAACTTTAACGTCACACGCTGTACTTGTCTCTAGCGGATTTTATAATCTATCATAAATAAAGTCTGTGTTCTAGGACTGTTATAAACTAGCCTACGGTGTGGTACAGAGTTTTTGTTCATGTACATTAAGGGATTTGTTTGTGTGTGGAGGGCGGCTAAAAAAGTTGAAGATGGTATGTGGTGATGTGCGTCAAGTTAAACATTAGCAAGAAGAACAGACTGCTGTGTTAATAAAATATACACACATTCATTCATTCATTCATCATCTACCGCTTATCTGAACTACCTCGGGTCACGGGGAGCCTGTGCCTATCTCAGGCGTCATCGGGCATCAAGGCAGGATACACCCTGGACGGAGTGCCAACCCATCGCAGGGCACACACACACTCATTCACTCACGCAATCACACACGAGACAATTTTCCAGAGATGCCAATCAACCTACCATGCATGTCTTTGGACCGGGGGGAGGAAACCGGAGTACCCGGAGGAAACCCCCGAGGCACGGGGAGAACATGCAAACTCCACACACACAAGGTGGAGGCGGGAATCGAACCCCCAACCCTGGAGGTGTGAGGCGAACGTGCTAACCACTAAGACACCGTGCCCCCACACACATACATATAAGTATTTATTTATATAATTGTTAAACACATGACATACCATGTATACAGCATGCATATATGTATATAATCACCTCAGTCTGTGCAGGTGTGTGTGTGTACCTGCTGCAGTCCTGCTGTAGCTCCTGTAGAGTTTGCGACGCTATGAGCCTGGCTCTGTATGACGCTCACTCCGTTCTGATCTGTGTTGGTTAACTTCTGCTGCGGCTGCTTGCTCATTTGGATCTGCTGCCTCTCTCTCGCGCTCACGTCTGCACCTTCGCAGGCTGCCGGTGGTGCCGAATGCTGTCTACAAGCTGGTTGCGGCTGGTTGCGACTGCGCGCCTGTACGCTCCTGAGTGGAAAAGAGAAGCGGAGTACGAACTGTCATCGGAGCATCATCGCGTGCAACGTTGCCAGGTCTGTGCGATTTCCGCAGGAACGACTCGACTGCTTTTAAACTACCGTCGTTTCGATTACAGTTAATAATTTTAACCTATTTACATTTTCCCCTTTACAGCATGGGTGCTCTGCTTAGATCTCCCTATATATATAATATTATATTATAACATTACATCCATGCTGGTTCTGTAAACCTCAGGCTTCGGAATAAAACGAATCTATTCGGATATTTCATTTTTAATTTGTTTTTTTTATGCACCAAAAAAAAAAATAAACCCAAGATAAAATGCGTCAGATCTTTTCTAACCTCAATGTCAAATTTCAACATATAAATATTAAGATAAACGATCAAGATTTTTAGGGGGATTAAAAAAAACCAAAAAAACAAAAAAAAAAAACAAAAAAAAAAACCAACGTATGTAATTGACATAGTTGCATAAGTTTACACACCCCTAAACTAAATTTTGTTGAAGCAGCTTTTGAATTATAATAAGGGCACAGCCTGTGCACAGCTGCTTCAGCTCACCCCAGAGATTTTTAGATGGTTTCAGGTCTGGGATTTCTTGGCAGCCTCCCTGGTATTGCTAGGGTACGGTATGAGATTTCGGAGGGACGTCCGGTTCTAGGTGACGTCACCGTGCTGCTCCATTTCTTCTACCCCTCTCCTGATCAATATTCTTCAACAAGCGAGATATCGGCACGCTTTGTGAGCTCTTTGCGGACCATGGCTTAAAGCGGTCGGACGAAACCAAGATGACGTGAAGAACATCCTACAGAAACGGATGATTTTTATTTGGGATTAATCACAATTATTTCAACGTGGACAGTCGAGGACTCGGCCCGAGCTGTGATTAATAAACAATCGCCATTTTCCTGATGATCAATCCCTGATCAAAATCCTTCACATCGACTAATCAAGAAAGAGTAATGAAAGAAAGTAAGGAAATGGGGATTTAGAAAAGAAAACGGTATCACAAATATGATAAGAGGTTATAACACGACAAAGCTGCATGCTGCTCCACCGTGGATTCTGGGAACTTTTAGCGCACACCGTTTTTGTTTTCTAAACAAGTGTAAATAAATTCATTATTTATAGAGATTATAACTTGACTTATAATTGGGTTTATCTGCATTTTGCTCTTGGATGTTCATTAAGTATACATAGATTTAAAAAATAAAAATAAATCTCATATGCAGGGTGCCAATAGTTTTGGAGTTGACGTAATAGTTCTACTGTGTGCATATTTTTAGTTTAAAACCTGATGCAGTGTCACGGAACAGCATGCCATCAATAACACGGGTTAATGTTTAATGTAGCAGCACATCTACCTCACATCTCTCTCTCTCTCTCTCTCTCTCTCATCTCTGTGTGCTCTCTGCCTCTCTCTCACATCTCTACCTCACATTTCTCTCGTCTCTCTCTGTGCTCTCTTTCTGTGCTTCCTCCCTTTCTCTCTCCCCTCTCTCCCTCGGTGTGTGTGTACGCTCCCTCTCTCTCTGTGTTCGTTCCCTCTCTCTCTCAGTGTGTGTGTGTTCGTTCCCTCTCTCACTCTCACTGTGTGTTCGTTCCCTCTCTCACTCTCACTGTGTGTTCATTCCCTCTCTCTCTCATTGTGTGTGTGTTCATTCCCTCTCTCTCTCATTGTGTGTGTGTTCATTCCCTCTCTCTCTCATTGTGTGTGTGTTCGTTCCCTCTCTCTCTCATTGTGTGTGTGTTCGTTCCCTCTCTCTCTCATTGTGTGTGTGTTCGTTCCCTCTCTCTCTCATTGTGTGTGTGTTCGTTCCCTCTCTCTCTCATTGTGTGTGTGTTCATTCCCTCTCTCTCTCATTGTGTGTGTGTTCATTCCCTCTCTCTCTCATTGTGTGTGTGTTCATTCCCTCTCTCTCTCATTGTGTGTGTGTTCATTCCCTCTCTCTCTCATTGTGTGTGTGTTCATTCCCTCTCTCTCTCATTGTGTGTGTGTTCATTCCCTCTCTCTCAATGTGTGTGTGTTCTCTCTCTCTCACTGTGTGTGTGCGCTCTCTCTCTCTCTCTCACTGTAAGCCTGTGTTCCCTCTCTCTCTCTCTCTCTCTCTCTCACTCTGTGTGTGTGTGTTCTCTCTCTCTCTCACTCTGTGTGTGTGTGTGTTCTCTCTCTCTCTCTCACTCTGTGTGTGTGTGTGTTCTCCCTCTCTCTCACACTGTGTGTGTGTGTGCTCCCTCTCGGTAAACGCGTTGCTCTCGGTTGCATCATCATCGCCATCAGCGCTCGCGCCGCCTGTTTTTTTTCCCTTCATGGTGTGTACGGAACAGGAAACCGTGTCCGCGCGTGCACAACTCAACACGGGCTTTTACTTTAATCCGTTTTAACAAAACAGGTTTATTTATATCCGACTCGAGTTACACGGTCTTTAAGCTCGTTTTATGTGCCCCATACCACGTAAAACCATAACAACACAAAGCTAAACGAGCTAACAGGCTTACATCAGTTACCCGAGTGTTGCTTCATACGTAACTCAACAGGAATGACGGGGAATACCGCTAGCTTAGCATTTAGCAAGCTAGCCGTGCTAACTTCAGCTCTATTGTGTCCTATAGATCAGAACGTCGTCGTGTACAAACACACGGCAGGTTAATAAATCATACGCACTGCCTTTATAAATCACACGCCGAAGCCGTCAGACGTGTTTTATAAACAGCAGCCGTGCGCGAGAGCTGTTTTACAGACGTGTTCTCCTCAAGTTAGCCAGTTAGCACGCAGAAGGTTCCAGAACCAAACACACAACTCTCTCCTTGTCATTTACACCGTTATATAAACACTTTCCTTACCTTATCAAGGCTTAAACCTTGTCCACCATCCACACGTCGTGAGATTAAACACGTGAATCGTGTCTAAAACAGGACGGAAGCACCGACACACGCTGTTATTGTTTAGTTCTCACTAAGCCGAACCTGGGAGTATTGCGAAATCTTTTTTTTTTTTTTTTCATTTTTTGACCATGTAGGGCTATCTGTCTGTTTAGCCAATCACAGAGGAGTATCTAAGTTGATGACGCCATACCGCACACGATTGACAGCTAAGTTGAGCAATCGAATGACGCTGTGCACTTTAGGGGCGGGGTTTTTTAATTTTATTTTTTTATGTAACAGGATCAGCCATGAGGTCATGCAGGATAGTTTAGAAGCTGATATTTTTACAGATGATAAAAGTGTACGATCGGGTCGTGTGTATAAAACTAACAAGTAAACACGTTATAGAAATACGCACAAATTGTTTAGCTCAAAATAAGTGGCGTACAATGGTTTAAGTGTGTTTTTTAATCATACACGATAGCTGATGCATTAATGCATTTGCAGCAAGTGACTTTTTACTCGCGCGCACACACACACATACACACAAACTCTCTCTCTCACACACACACACACACACACACTGTCTCTCTTTCACATACACAAACTCTGTCTCACACACACACACAAACTCTGTCTCTCTCACACAGACACACACACACAAACAAACTCTCTCTGACACACACACACACACACACAAACTCTCTATGTCTCTCACACACACACACAAACTCACACACTCACACAAACTCTCTTACACACACACACACAAACTCTCTCTCTCTCTCTCTCTCTCTCTCACACACACACACACACAAACTCACACACTCACACAAACTCTCTTACACACACACACACACACACAAACTCTCTCTCTCTCTCACACACACACACACACACACAAACGTTTTCACACACACACACACACACACACACACACACAGAAGTCATACCAGGTAAGGTCTCTACAGTGGACACAAACATTTCAAAATGTGTATTTTAGATCCAACACACTGAGGTCAGGGTTACAGAATAAGATTAAAATGATTAACTCTATCCAAAAAATACAACGCAACATATTCAGCTTAATGCCAAGATGTTATGAAAGACTGATAATTAATATTCATAAATCAATGTCTGTGTCTATTTTGCTGATATATAACTTAGAATAAGAGACCATTTGTTTAGATGTAAGGTACAACTGCACCTGTTTAAAGTGTTCCATTTCTTGTGATCTGTAATACTTTATATTCAGTAAAGTGCACAGCATTTGAAACGATAATAAAAAACTAAAAATAAATACATTAATAAAACCCAACGATTTATTTAGACACATTAGGCTATAAAAATAATTAGTGCATAATCAGGAAATGTCTATACACCATAAATTAGACTATATTCACAGTGAATCATTAGACCTGCATTAAGTATATGATGTAAGACTTATTATCCTAACAGCTTTGTAGATAAAGAAGCTTCAAAATGTAGAAGTCCCTCTGGATGAACCCTCAAATGTTCTGTTCAGAAAAGCTCCATCAAATTGGTTTAATATGAGAAACTATTCCCAAGTCTGCAACGTTATGCTTTATATTTTAAAAAATATTGTCTATAAATCACTATTTGGATGATATTTATATGATATTGAATCGTTTGAGGTGATTATAATGCGTTGTGTATTCGATTCCTACGAATCGGAACATTTTTGAGTTGAGTCGAGTCTAATGTATGAGGCATGAGGCTCTGTCTTCATCAGATTAATACACACTCAGAATTTTTAGAAACCTTAATGTTCTTCTTCTTCTGGAGGAGAAACCCTTAGTCTGTATGTAGAACCTTATATCTGCTTGTTTTAATGCCAGTTTAAGTTCCACCTGCTTCACACGTCCCCGTTATATTTGATTAAACCGGTTTAATGTACAGGGTGTTGAAAAAGAACTAATGAAGTCAATATTAAACCTGTGCCCAAATTATAGCCTACTGTAATTTCTCCCTCTGCGCGTTTCGGTTCGTGCCAAATGCGCGCTGGGACAATAGAGGGAGCTGCGCACGCGCTGATCGGTGTAGAAGCGCGCGTGCCAGGGGCAGTTTCTGGTGCGTTTTGTCACGTTGTTGTATTTTATCCAACCACACGCGCGTTGCGACTGGAGATAGAAAGTTTGCTTTAGGTGTCTGGGTTGAAAAAAAAAAAAGTGTGCACCAACACGAGCAAACGTTGTGAGTCTTTATGGACATCAAGTGATTATGCTGTGATTATTAATAACTCTTCATTTTAAAAATGCTTTGTTAGATGTAGCACTAAATCGTGTTCAATGAAAAAGTATGTCAGTCTACGTCTTTTCCCCCTTTGTGCGTTCAGGTACTTATAGTACACCCAAGACAATTTACTCTAATAACTTAATTTACTCTTAACTTAATTTTGATTACTTGCATATTCAGTGTCTAACTTAATAAGGCTTTCTGTCTGTCTAACTTAATAAGGCTTTCTTTTATATCCATTTAGATTCACATGAAGTTTGAGATATACACTCAGCCCTATATGATATATATGTTTATATATATGTATGTGAGATATACACTCAGCCCTGTATGAGATATGTATAATATGTATGTGAGATATACACTCAGCCCTGTATGAGATATATGTTTATATGTATGAGATATGCACTCAGCCCAATATGAGATATATGTATATGTGCATCTGAGATATGTGTATATATGTATGTATGAGATATATATGTATATATTTATGTATGAAATATATGTATCTATGTATGTATGAGATATACACTCAGCCCTAACGCAGACGTTCAAACTCCTGTTTTTTTTTTCTCTCTGAACAATTTGTCTCTGCATACAAAGCAAAACACATGTATTCTTTAAGCTCCGTTTTTCGAACGCATCCTTGAATATTATTTTGTCCATTATTACACGAATAGTAAAAAATAAAAATAAAGTCATTAACCCGGGTTTGTCTCTATCTCTGTTCTGTGCGTTTTATATCAGAATGAAAGAGCAGGTCATCAGTGATGAGTGCAAGGCAAAATAAAATTCTAAATAAGATTCGTATTCATGACGAAGTCTGAAAAAAAAAAGATAAATCCTAGCGAAAATGTAAAAAGTTTTAGGAATAGCCTGTGTAAACGGTATTGCAATGGCTTACATTTAAAATATGTAATGATGTTTGCCATTACATTGTCGTTTTTATCTGGCTATTTAAAATAACTTTGTCATCTTTATCGGGCTCCGTGAAATAACTCGGTCTGCGCTGTGTAGTGCTACGTGAGCTATGAACAGTCAGGAACACGTCACGCCGGCGCATTAGGACCCAGGGCGCGCCCGCCCAATATGCACTTCTCTCTATATAAGACTGTCAGCAGCAGCACTGAGCGACAGATGTGAGGTCAAACACACACACGGACGAAGGCTGAAGTTTTTGCTCATCTGAGCCTTTCCGTGACTCCCGCTTCGCTTTGCAGCAACAACTGGAGCCGCTTCCCTGCGGTCAGGCCAGCAAGTTTGCGCCTTCTAGAAAACTTTATTTTTTTTTCTATATAGTAGTTTGCCCCTGGTGTGAGCAAGCTGGATTCCCGGAGCCCTTCACCATGTCAGGGGGGTTTTAGGTACTCCATGGAGCAAGCAAACCTGTACGAGGCAGCCCCTCGGCCCCTGGTGACAAACCTCGCCCCGAGTGCGCAGAACGCCTACGGCTACAAGGACGACCTGAGCGCGATCTGTGAGAACGAGAACTCCATCGACATCAGCGCATACATCGACCCGGGCGCGTTTAACGACGAATTCCTGGCCGACCTGTTCCACAGCAGCGGCGCGCGTCACGAGAAGCTCAAGCTGGCGACCGGAGGCGACTACGAATACGGCCACAGCCTGGGACTGGGCGCACCCGGGCCGCAGCACTCGTACGGCTGCGGAGTGGCGAGCTACGGTGACTCGTCCAAGCTGGAGCCCATGTACGAGGCACGCATGAGACCTGTGGCAATCAAGCAAGAGCCGCGCGAGGACAGCGAGCTCGGAGAGCTTGGGCATGCGCCACAGCCTGGCGCCTACCACCACCCACACCATCCACACCACCCACACCTGTCGCACCTGCAGTACCAAATCGCTCACTGCGCGCAAACCGCCGTGCACCTGCAGCCGGGTCACCCGACACCTCCGCCCACCCCAGTGCCCAGCCCGCATCACCAGCACCAGCACCATCACCAACAGCAGGGCGGCCTCGCCGTCAAAATGATGGGCAGCGGGACATGCGACAGGCCCAAATCTAAAAAGAACGTCGACAAGAACAGCGCCGAGTATCGGATGCGGCGCGAGCGCAACAACGTGGCCGTGCGCAAGAGCCGCGACAAGGCCAAGATGCGCAACGCCGAGACGCAACAGAAAGTCATCGAGCTGTCGTCGGACAACGACAGACTGCGCAAACGCGTCGAACACCTCACGCGCGAGCTCGAGACTTTGCGGGGTATCTTCCGGCAGCTGCCCGACGGCTCATACGTCAAAGCCATGGGCGGCTGCGCCTAAGCAGGAAAGACTGTTTTGTTTCTTGTTTTGTTTCTTGTTTTTTGTCTACTTCTTTTCTTCTTGTTTTTGAAGTCGTACTAATCCTGATGCGTTCTCTGGATATGTACAAGATCACAATTACTGAAACTGTTTCTATACAGAACTCAGGCAGCTGCCGTCTACACGTGCCTTTTTGTACGCCACCAATTAAAAAACTCATAACACAAAAACTCAATAAGCTCCTCTTGGGACTCGCGTGTCCTGTAGGCCACGACTTTACAGCAGCAGCAGTTGTATTGAAAACGTATTTTAAAAAAAAAGTACCAACGTTTTGGGGCCAAAATGTTTAAAATGTGCCCATTTGAACTGTAAGAACTGCACGAGGCTTTTCCAAAAAGCGTGAAAGGTGCATGGATGGGAAACAAACAAACAAACAAACAAACAAAAAACTTCCATTCTTATTTTCCATGTTTTATTTGTTGTATGTTGGAATTTGTCTACAAATGGACTGAAAACGACATGCCAAAGCAAAGGACTGGAACACAACAGGCTACATTCCAAGCCTTGTACTACATACCAAAACTGTGCATAACTGATCATTTATAGTGGCGCACACACACACACACACACATGTATATATATATGTGTGTGTGTATGTGTATATATATGTGTGTGCGTGTGTGTGCGTGTGCGTGTGCGTGCTTACTATTTAGTGAAATAATGTGCGGTTTGGGACGTAGCCAAAATCTTCATACTCTGGTGTCTTCCCTTCAGCTCGTGTGCACTATGAGTCGTGGGACTGTACGACCAGGTGAAGCACATTATTTGCTCTGAAAAATTGCCATAGGCTCGGGTACTGATGTGGAGGGCGCGTGCGTGCGTGCGTGCGTGTGTGTATGAGTGTTTGTGCGTGCGTATGTGAATTTGTGAGGGCGCTTTTTTACAGTCCAACCTTTGTATTTATGCAGCAGAATTGAGATGAAATGTGAAAAAAGGTGCCTCTATGCAATGGCTGTTCGCATGATTTTGCAGTAAAAGTGCTGTGTAGCCCATATTTACTATCATTGTTTTGGATTCCGTGTAGGAGTCTCCAATCTTAGTGCCTTTTAACATGTCTCCATCATCACCATCATCTTCCAGAGGAATGTTTTGAACTCTCCACATTTAAAAAAAAAAAGTCAAGAAATATAGGCTACAGCAAAGAAAAGAAAGCACTTTGTAAAAGAAAAACATACAACAGCCGCCACGTTGCAAATGTTATATGAATGTCTGTTATTGAAATACATCTCAAATGTAAAAATGACAAATTATAATAAAAAAACATGCTCACCTAATGGGATTTCTTCCTTACCGGTAGATGGCGCTATTAAGTCATGTGCTCTGGATAAACATTGGATAAACGACTGGGAGATTAAATATCAATCCAAAGGAAGTCACTCACCTGATTTAACCCATTAAGTACTTAAGCTCCTCATGAGTAAGATCAAGTGTGTTGGTGTATGACTGAGAAAGTATTAAAAAAAAAAATGACGTAATCAGTGTGATACAGTCATCATATTAATTGATAGCAGCATTAAAGTATTTGTAAAGCCACTATCCAAATGGCTCTAAACAACAAAACATAAACAGTTCAGCTCAGGAATCACACTGTTTTTTTTAAACCTAGTTTATTAATCAATAGCAGGTTAAATCGTGTACATTATACAAGACAGCTACATCATATGCACTAGACGATCAACGATCAGACCATTCGACCTTGATGCGTCACAGCCGAGTGTTTTCATCATAAAAAAGAAAGTTAATGTGGAACAAAGTTGTCATTAACATCATTAACCCATAAATCGAATCCTATCGTAACAGATAAAGTATCTTCCCAACCGTACTATGCGCTCATGAGCAAGAAAAAACACACAACTTATAAATTATTTACATCAACATTTCTCCGTCCTCATCCTCAGGTCAGTTTAACATCGAGCAAAAACTGCTGAGAAAAAACAAACAAAAAAACTTTTCTGAGTTGAAGTCCCTGCAACAATACTTTAAATATCCCAAATATTTACAATCATGTAGCACATGTAAAGGTTATAAGAGCTGCGTCATCGGCGTCGTGCACGCCGTCACTGATAAGCGCTATCTCAGTGGCTTTATGTCAGTATGCGTAATTGATTAGGCCCTTTGTTAGGCTCTGAGTTGATCAGTATGTGATCTGGCGTTCGATGCTGCTGATCTTGTCACGTTGAGTAGCGCCTCAGACGAGGTGAAGAGCAGGAAATCGTGTGTGTGTGTGTGTGTGTGTGTGTGTGTGAGAGAGAGAGAGAGAGAGAGAGAGAGAGGGAAGGAATCAGATCTGTGAGTTACTGATAGACACTAACGTTTATTCTGAAGTGATCACGTCTAAGCACTGAAGGCAACAGTGAGGTCTATCTGAAGGCATCGGAATGAAGATAAAGCACAGTTTTAGAGCTAAAGTCTTCATCACATGATGATTGACACTTATACATAAGACCAGATGTGACAGATTGCTCAGTTTAGTCATGGAGTTTCTCTAGCTGCAGCTCTGAGGATCGATCCAGCTTTAATTCAGTTTAATTCACAGGTTTATATTAATACTGAGGATCACAGGGGCTGGAAAAGGAAAAACTACATGAGATTTAATATTAAATTAATTTATAAGAGTAATTGTTCACATGCAGTAAGGAGATGTTTGTGTTAATTTAACATTTATATTGGAGATCTCAAGTGTCAGCACCAATGACTTGGTCTTATGTGTAAGTGATGAATGAAACACGGAACTGTGCTGCGTTTTTTTAATTGTATTTTATTTTTGTCTCATTAAGTTGAGAGAAAAAATGAGGCACACGTTCTATTGTATCAGTCTGATATGGGGCGTGCAAACTTTTGCACTCAGCTTTGTCTTAATTCTTGTTGGTTACGATTTAATATTGATAAATATAATGGTAGTGTCTCTCTCTCTCTCTCTCTCTCTCTCTCTCTCTCTCTCTCTCTCTCTCTCTCTCTCTCTCTCTGACACACACACACACACACACACACTCACACACAGACACACATACACACACACAAACACAAACACAAACACACACATATTAAATCAGTTGACCAGATAGACTTTCTGCTTTATGTACACCATATTGTCCAGGATTCTCTCCCTCTCTCTCTCTCTCTCTCTCTCTCTCTCTCTCTCTCTCTCTCTCTCTCTCTCTCTCTCTGCACTCTATCAACAGGTTTTTTTCTTGTCTCTCTTCTTCCATTTGCTCTTCATCTCTTCACCATGCTGTCTACAATTCCCTCTCTCTCTCTCTCTCTCTCTCTCTCTCTCTCTCTCTCTCTCTTCATTTCTCTCTTGTACTATGTCATTTATTTTATCTTCTTGCAGTTCATCTTTCTTCACTTTTTTCCTCTCTCTTTCTCTCTAGCGAGTTCATTTCTCAGGGCCAGTTTGATCGCGGCTCAGCGTCACATGTGAACGATATCTGAACGCTTACGTCGAAGGCTGCGTTGAATCTTTCACCTTTTTGCCGTCCAACTTATGTCTTCAATCTGTTTCTCACTAACCTCTCTCTCTCTCTCTCTCTCTCTCTCTCTCTCTCTCTCTCTCTCTCTCTCTCTCTCTCTCTCACTCTCTCACTCATTTCAAACCCCCTGCCCTGTCCTGCCCTGTCTTCTTTTCCCCTCCCACTCATGCAACTTCTCTCCCACGCCAGCGCGAGGCTCCGGTAAGACTTTCCGCACAGATGTTTGCGCGCTCTGGTGCTGCTCGTAGCCAGGGACAAATCAGCACTGTTTAATTCTGCTTAATGACATGCAGTCCAATGACGTGTTGCTTGGACGAGCAACATCTTGATAGGATAGCTGAATGAATTGTGATGTGCTTCACACATTTAAATGGCTGAGCTAAACAAACACAAGGACACGCAAGCCTCCAGGCCTGAAGCACAACTACGTACATCCTGACCCTGCTGACTGAAAAATATCATCATACAAATATGATTAAAAATGTTTTTCTTCTTTTTCTTCTTCTTCTTCTCAAACAGCGGGGTTAGGTTCCATCACGGCATCTGCGCTACGTTTTCCAGTTTGTTTAAAAGCCGACTCCCGAACGGTTCGCTGGTAAACAATGACTAAAAAGCCAAGGCGTGTCCTGCGGCTTGGATCGAATCTTCCGAGATCCGTTTGTCATCACGCTGATGTGTAAAGGCCAGTGTTTAACACCCAGGCGAAGACTGTACTCCTTTAGAAAGAACTATTTACAGCTGTCATCCTTTCTAACCATGTTCTGCGATGTTATTAGAGACGTACACAGATTGCCAGCGGGAAAACTTTCTTAAAAGAAAAAAATATTTTTAATAAAATGAATAAAATGTTTTCAGCTATTTAAGATTAAGAACAAATACAACTACACCCTTTTGGTACAGATAATCCCAAAACTAGGACCATTATTTAAATTTATCCAATAATAATTTGTCTATTTATCTGACATTCTTGCTGACAAAACATATTAGGTCCAAAACTGACATTATTTAGAGACTCGTACTGGAGTTATTGAGGTTTTTGGATTTAATCCCATCTGACGCAAGTGACCAAAGAAACACGCTAATACTTAAGTCAATAATAAATAAAAAAACTTTGATATTAATAGAATGTGATTTATAACAGTGTAACAAAGTGAAAAAAAAGGAGATTCAGATACCCCCCTTGTCGTGCTTCTCAGCCCCCGGGGGGATTAGAAATGGCTTCCCGACCCGCTGCTCTAAATATCCGACGTGAACAGCCGCTCTGACTGAACGTTCTTGTTTGTTCTACGACACACAATCGATTGAAATATAACTTACTATGACGTGAGGAGAGGCCACGTGTGTAACAGGACACAAGCACACATACTTGTTCAATGTTGTTCTGGGACGAATCCAAGAGTCAAAATACAAGACTAGAGCGAAGGTCCAAACAAAGGCAAGGACAAACTAAACAGGCAAAGGGTTTAAACTGGAAAATATGGAACCACACACGTACATGTCCATACAAAAAGAGCATCTTGGTTAAATTTTCTAATAAAAAATGCTTTAAACTGTTCCCTGTTTGATTGTAAACAGAATCCTGGGTTTGTGTCGTTAGAGGTTTCACACTGCTCCTACTTCACCCGGGTTAACACTGAATCCTGGGTTTGTGTAGTTAGAGGTTTCACACTGCTCCTACTTCACCCGGGTTAACACTGAATCCTGGGTTTGTGTAGTTAGAGGTTTCACACTGCTCCTACTTCACCCGGGTTAACACCGAATCCTGGGTTTGTGTAGTTAGAGGTTTCACACTGCTCCTACTTCACCCGGGTTAACACTGAATCCTGGGTTTGTGTAGTTAGAGGTTTCACACTGCTCCTACTTCACCCGGGTTAACACTGAATCCTGGGTTTGTGTAGTTAGAGGTTTCACACTGCTCCTACTTCACCCGGGTTAACACCGAATCCCGGTTGTTCAGAATCTGACCATGTTTCACACTGTACATTCCTAAACCCCGCCTTCACCTTCTACTAATTTGCATATTCGCATATCAACAACCCTGATTGGATAAATCCAGCATGTGACCTCTATAAATAACGGCTCGTCTCACGCTTTCAAATCAGTGAGTAATAAAAGTTCAGGTCTGTTCTTCTGCACTCGAGCAGCTTCTGTTATCTTTCACAGCTTTTCTTATTTTTAAAAAAAAATAATAATAATGTAGTGGACCAGTCGTTCAATCATGAATGCATTTTCACTCAGTTCCTTAAACACTCGTATCTGTTTAATTTTAGATTTTCTCCTTAAATGCTGTTACTACTATCTACACAACACACAGGTTTCTGTCACGCTACAAATCACATTATATGATGTTGTCCTGTTCCTTATTGGGTGTCTATTGCTAAGCAACTAGCCGTAGCGTTCCAACACAGTCGTTTTGGTACTCCAGTTTCCTCCCCCGGTCCAAAGACATGCCTGGTAGGTTGATTGGCATCTCTGGAAAATTGTCCCTAGTGTATGATTGCGTGAGTGAATGAGAGTGTGTGTGTGTGCCCTGTGATGGGTTGGCACTCCGTCCAGGGTGTATCCTGCCTTGATGCCCGATGACGCCTGAGATAGGCACAGGCTCCCCGTGACCCGAGGTAGTTCAGATAAGCGGTAGATGAATGAATGAATGAATGAATGAATGAATGAATGAATATTTTAGAAAATATATTCTTGAGTCATCTAACATAAATGTTAAGGACTCAAGTCACAGACGAGTATAAAGACGGAACACACAACAGGTGAACACAGTCAGGTAACAAAGCCATGACCGATCTCTCTCTCTCTCTCTGTATTTATTGTAAGTTTACGGAAACGTTGAAAAGCACACCATCTTGCATTAGCTATCTTTAACATCTATCTTTACACGTTTTCTTCCTCACCACGTGTCGTCACTTCATATGTCATTGGTTACATGCTGCAGCTTTTATTTTGCTTGCATTCCTCATGGAAGAATTCCAGCTGGCTCTGATTCCTTATCAAAGCCTGAGTGTGCTGAGAAATATGTAAAGTCAAACACTGTGGTACTGTCAATAACCCTGTGTGTGTGTGTGTGTGTGTGTGTGTGTGTGTGTGTGAAGGGGGGTGCTTTGGGTTGTGCACGTATGTTTAACTGTACTATTTGACTGTCCACTCAGTTTTATTTGTCTTTTGATAAAATTTTAACCAGACCTTTCACTGTGAATTTGACTGCGTGCTCTTGACTGAGAAAAGAGCTTTCCTTGTACAAAAGCCAGACATCTGCAGTTATTCCTGTTGTTCCCGCTAGATATATTTTATCACGCTTTTTTTTCGTTCGCGTTTGAGTTTTTAACCTTGTGCCGTTTCCTCTTATATCACACAAATTCAAGACACTCTTCCCTCCAGTCCTTTGCGTACACGCTAGCAGGCCTTAACCTTTAACCTTAATGCTTTGTTCACTACACACTAAGACTAAAGGTTCCTTAAGGGTTGTTGGATTGTTAAAAGGCTTCTAGCTTTGAATCTTTTGTGAAACACTGTGCTAGAAACAAGGAACAACCAAAGAATTGAAGATTTTAGATTTTTTCCATGTCATTTATTCTGATGCCAATGTAGAAATGATGCAGAATTGATAGAAACAGGGCATCATATATTTGGAGATTTCCCCTGATACCATATTATTTCTCTTATTTGCTTATTTATTATTTCATGTTACCCTCAACGCAAAGTTACAGGCAAAGGGACACCGAGCACATGAAGTGATTTAGTAGCTCATTCATTTATCCATTCATCCTTTTTCTACCGCTTATCCGAACTACCTCGGGTCACGGGGAGCCTGTGCCAGGCCTCAGGCTTCATTGGGCATCAAGGCAGGATACACCCTAGTGCCAACCCATCGCAGGGCACACACACACACTCATTCACACACTACGGACAATTTTCCAGAGATGCCAATCAACCTACCATGCATGTCTTTGGACCGGGGGAGGAAACCGGAGTACCCGGAGGAAACCCCCGAGGCACGGGGAGAACATGCAAACTCCACACACACAAGGTGGAGGCGGAATCGAACCCCAACCCTGGAGGTGTGAGGCGAACGTGCTAACCACTAAGGCACCATGCCCCTGATTTAGTACTTAGTCCAATATCATTCTCAAACTTCTACCAGCTTCAGCATGGATTATTCTGACAAAAGTGTGTGTTGTGTTTACAATTCAATTCAATTCAAGTTAATAAATAAATAAATTCAATAAATTCATTATTTGTATAGCGCTTTTTACAACTGACATCGTCTCAAAGCAGCTTTACAGAACATAAACATAAAACAAAAGGTTAATATAAAGAATAATATAAAGATTAATAGAATGCAAAATTCAAGATTAATATTAGATGGATTTAGTTCACAATGTGTACGTACAATGTGTATGAGGTGACTCAGGCAACGGTGGCAAGGAAAAACCCCCTTGATGGTAAAGAAAGAAACCTTAATAGGAACCAGACTCAAAGGGGAACCTCATCCTCATACGGGTGACACTGGAGGGTGTGATTATAAACATACAGTCAAACAAATGTTGTATAGATGCAAAAGATCACATGGAATTTACCTGCTCTTTATATACAACGCACATTGATCTACAAAATGACAGTAATATTCCCTGCACGGTCTACAAGACACGCCCCTTAGGATCCGCTTCAATATACATATCCATTGACTTCAAAATACATGAATGTTCACTGTTATGGCCTTCAGGACACGCCCACTCAGACCTTCTTCCATATATAGACTCAAGACATGCCTACATTAATTCTAATTCAAATTCAATTTATTTGTATAGCGCTTTTAGATTTACAGAAGTATAGAAACAAATATATAGATAGATAGATAGATAGATAGATAGATAGATAGATAGATAGATAGATACTAATAACAAGAAAAAATAAGAATAAAAAGGCCTCCACCTTGTGTGTGTGGAGTTTGCATGTTCTCCCTGTGCCTCGGGGGTTTCCTCCGGGTACTCCGGTTTCCTCCCCCGGTCCAAAGACATGCATGGTAGGTTGATTGGCATCTCTGGAAAATTGTCCATAGTGTGTGATTGCGTGAGTGAATGAGAGTGTGTGTGTGTGTGCCCTGCGATGGGTTGGCACTCCGTCCAGGGTGTATCCTGCCTTGATGCCTGATGACGCCTGAGATGTGCACAGGCTCCCCGTGACCCGAGATAGTTTGGATAAGCGGTAGAAGATGAATGAATGAATGAATGAATATACAATTAAAGTTCTACATTATAAACAATAAAAATTCTATATATTTATCCTTATCCCTGAGATGATATGAGGAAGAAACCTTGAGAGGAACCAGACTTAGAAGGGAATCTCATCCTCATTTGGGTGACACTGAACAGTAAATAATGTAATTTTTACAACAGTTTATAATAGTGCAACCGAGAGCTCCTGAGGAACTGATGGGTCATCACAATTTCTGAGTTCACCATGAACCCAACATTCACCCAGGATTGATGAAGCTCTGTAAGAAGAGATGATCAGACTAGAAACACTGGGAGCATGGGAGTGTCATATATAGCTTGATAGAGAGAGAGAGAGAGAGAGAGAGAGAGAGAGAGAGAGAGAGAGAGAGAGAGAGGAGAAAATTGTTAGGTGGGATTGTAATCAGGTGATGGACAATGTAAATTATGTGCAAAGTGCAAACAGGGACTCCATCAAGACTAGCTATGACATCATAACTAAAAGGCTAGAGCCAGAAGGTGACACAGACATGAGGGCTTCCTGGGATGTAAAACGTCCCACCACTCCACAGTCTTCAAACCTGAGCAACTTGCGAGGTTGGTAAGCCGACAGCATCCAGACATCCCAGTTCACCAAACACTTTATGCCCATGAACCCTCCAGATACCTAAGAAAAGCTATTCATAAAAAGCTAAACTAAACCTAAACACTGAGACTGCGTCTGAGTCCCGAACACTAATGTGAAGTCTGTTCCATTACTGTGGGTCTCTGTAAGAAAAAAGATCTGCCCCCTGCTGTAGCCTTTTATACTTGAGGTACTAACAAATAGCCTGCAACTTTAGATCGAAGTAGGCGTGACGGAAGCTGTTGTATACAGGACACGCCCACCCAGACCTTCTTCAATATATAGACTCAAAGACGTTCCTACATTACTACTTATAGCCTTAAGGACAAACCCGCTCGCATCCTTTTCTATATATAGACACATGGAAGAGGTTCTAATGCCCCTTTTCCACCGAGGCAGTTTGAGTGCTGGTTCGGATCCGGAGCCTAATTTAGAACCAGTTCTTTCTTTTTCGACAGCCAAAGCACCGACTCTTAAGTAGGACCAAAACGTTGCTGGTGTAGACTTAAGAACCGCTTGTGCAGGGGCTGGGGGCGGGGCTACTGTTAGGGCATTTGATAATATACCAATGTTTAATACACTTTTACTTTACCGCAATATGATCAATCATCAGCACACATGATAGTAAGTAGCTACATGCTAAGGCTAACTTTTTTCTGTGTTAATGATAAAATAACGTTATGTACTTTCTCGATAACAACCTCCGTTTATACAGATTACATGGAGCTGCACGTACACGTTGGATTCGCCGCGTTTGGGTGTTAATGTAGGTTCACAAAGCCATGAGCATTAACAGTAAAGCAACATCCGCCATTGTTGATGTGTTTGTGTTTGCCGCTGCTGCGCTAACGTGACACGTATACAGTGACGTCAGACTCGGCTCTGTGATGCTCTCTAACCGACGGAAAGGCAAACCGGTTCTTAGAAGGTTCGCCAGTGGAACCAACTTTGGACCAGCACCAGCGCTAGCTCTGAACCAGCACCCGGTTCTTTTTGGTGGAAAAGGGGTATAAGTGAGATCAGATGCTCTTCCATGTACAGACTCAGAGGTACGTCTTCTGTGGTCATTAACACAGACAGAGGTTCAGAGTCATCAATGAGAATTTACCTGTTTTATTGCTGGAATGATCATCATTAAACACAAAAACACGTTTGTGTATTAGTTATTTCTTCTGTTTTTCCCCAAATTGTTTCTCTCTCTCTCTCTCTCTCTCTCTCTCTCTCTCTCTCTCTCTCTCTCTCTCTCTCTCTCTCTGTCTGCTGGATTAATGTGTAAGAATTTCTGGAAAAAAAAAAAAGTTCAACATCATCTGTTGTAGGAAAAGGTTCTTCGGTTTGGTGCTGCTTAGCATTGACATCTATCATCATTACCCTGCACCATTATATAAGCAGGTCACATGACCAGCATCAGCACGGACCATAAAGCGCTGAAAAGGCTGAAAGCTTGCGGCGGAGACGCTTAAGATTTTTTATTAAACAAGCTTTAAGGAACAACCGAAAAATGTCTAGTCAGAAGATGTTATTGAGGGAAGCAAATAGCCAACTTCATAATATATATATGTGTGTGTGTGTGTGTGTGTGTGTGTGTGTGTGTGTGTGTGTGTGTGTGTGTGTGCGGTCTGGAAGATGTAACAAACAGCACTAACAATGATTTATTGCTGAAAATGATTTATTAACATTATTAGAAACTAATAAGTAAGTTAAAAAAAAGAAAATAAAACAATACAATGGACGTTAGAGTGTTTTACACACACACACACACACACACACACACACACACACACACACACATAGGTTTCCATCTCCTTCGCCCGTACATACACACACATATACACCATACGTATCTATTTACTTTCAGTATCTCTGACATCTGGACGTACCATAAACCGCACACGTGAATCCTGCATTATGTAATCGAAGAGTCTGAAAAAAAATCCTAAAGTGTTTACACTAATAAAACTTAACATTCCTCATTTATCGCCCAGCTAAACACGGACGTCCACGAGGGAACGATAGAACATGACGTGTGTTTACTTGGCCAGCGGATGGATCTCGATGTGGACATGCTGGATGTGTATCATGGTGAGCCACGTGCTGCTCCATACAGTTGACCCATGCAGTGTGTGTGTATGCGTGTGCGTGTGCGTGGGTGTGTGTGTGTGTGTTCTTCAATAGTGGATATGTTTAAACTCAACAGAGATCACTAATGACACCACAGTGACCACACACTGGGAAAAAACCTGAGATCAATACAGAGAAAATATCATAAAAGCAGAACATAATCATGAGCTTGGCCAGGAAGAAAGCTCTGACTATACAGCATACGGTGCTTCGGCATCCAGGGGAGAAAAAAAAAACAGGTATTTATGTAGCTACAACTACATATAAAGTAAGAGTTCTCGCTCTTACTCAAATTCTTAAGATGTGAAAAAGTTTGAGGATGTCTTCAGATTTTTGTTTGATTTTTCCGCCGCTTTAAATCCCTGTTTTTCAGTTCAGTGTTTGTAGCGTGTTCAGTAAAATAACTACATTATTCCTCTTATGGTTTTATTTTCGCTTTCATTTTCTTTTTACTTTTTTTCATCTATCCTGTCTTCCGTTTCTGTTTTCTGTCGTTTTTGTTTATTTTTGTTTATTCCTTCGATCTACGTTTCCTAGGTATGTAAAATGCCCTTGAGTTCTGGAAAGTTGACATATAAATAAAGCATTATTATTATTATTATTATTATTATTATTATTATTATTATTAATATTATTATTATACATAAGATGGAATATTTGTGGCTTAAGATTTTTTAATTTTTTTTTATGTATCTCAGGATTTTAAAGGGGGGCACGGTGGCTTAGTGGTTAGCACGTTCGCCTCACACCTCCAGGGTTGGGGGTTCGATTCCCGCCTCCACCTTGTGTGTGTGGAGTTTGCATGTTCTCCCAGTGCCTCGGGGGTTTCCTCCGGGTACTCCGGTTTCCTCCCCCGGTCCAAAGACATACATGGTAGGTTGATTGGCATCTCTGGAAAATTGTCCGTAGTGTGTGATTGAATGAGAGTGTGTGTGTGTGCCCTGCGATGGGTTGGCACTCCATCCAGGGTGTATCCTGCCTTGATGCCCCATGACGCCTGAGATAGGCACAGGCTCCCCGTGACCCGAGTTAGTTCGGATAAGCGGTAGAAAACGAGTGAGTGAGTGAGTGAGTGAGTGAGTGAGGATTTTAAAGGAAGAACCACAAGACTTAACAAACCATGAAATCATAAACTATGTATTTATTCATTCATTAACTGCTTTATCTTACGCAGGATGAAGGTGGATCCGGATCTAATCCCAGGAATTCTGGAAAGCAGGAATTGTCTTCCTTCAGATTGAGAAGCACTTTGGTGTAGCCTGTACATCTACTTGCCTGTTTTTTAGAAGGTTTCCTAAAACCCGAAGCTGTGAATTTTCTTCATTCATTCATTCATCTTCTACCGCTTATCCGAACTACCTCGGGTCACAGGGAGCCTGTGCCTATCTCAGGCGTCATCGGGCATCAAGGCAGGATACACCCTGGACAGAGTGCCAACCCATCACAGGGCACACACACACACACACTCTCATTCACTCACGCAATCACACACTATGGACAATTTTCCAGAGATGCCAATCAACCTACCATGCATGTCTTTGGACCGGGGGAGGAAACCGGAGTACCCGGAGGAAACCCCCGAGGCACGTGGAGAACATGCAAACTCCACACACACAAGGTGGCGGTGGGAATCGAACCCACAACCCTGGAGGTGTGAGGCGAACGTGCTAACCACTAAGCCACCGTGTCCCTTGTGAATTTTCTTTTATTTATTTATTTATTTCATTTTATCTCCAGCCATCCTTAACCCCTTCACACGTTCTTCACCTGACCTCATGACAAGATTTATGACTTGAGATGCCAAAGTGCTGTTTATTTTCCACCCTGAACACTGCACCTTTTTTTTTTTAAAGTAGCCATCCAGAGCCACCAGTGTACACAGACAGCCTGATCTTGTACAGCCCATTTCCCATAAACATCATATGGTGACACGTGAAACGGACGATTCCACTCGCATTGATTTAATTACAACGATACTTCATGCTTTATTATATTAAACATGGTAAGATTTTTGTGCTTCACTCGTAGATATCGTCTGATGTACCTCCAGGATCGGTATCGTAAAGGAAGCGCCGTATCGTACCGTCTCTAAACCCGAGACTTTTGTGCTTTAATCCCTTTTTTCGGTGCATTTTATCGAGATTTTTTTGCTGCATTGTTTCATTTTTGATGCCAAAATGAAATGATCTGTGACCGTATCGTTCTAAGCGAGTCAGAAGGTTAAAGACCTTTCGTGCCTCACGTCTGGATTCGAATCAAAGGAAGTAAACGAAAATGCTTTGATGTTCTTTTTTTTTCTTGTTACGGCAGATGATGATTTTTGCCTTTTGATTTTCAGGGGCCGTATGAAAATAATCGTTTTATAAAAAGGATGCAGAGTAGAGTGTGGAAGTCTTTATTGTGGTTTGTGTGTGTGTGTGTGTGTGTGTGTGTGTGTGAGTGTGTAGGTGTGATGTGTGTATGGTGGTTTGACAAAGATCTGACAGGAATAAGGTCTAATGCTTTCCTGGCTATGAAGGCTGTCTCTAATGGCTGATGGCTCGTCTCGGTTGCGGGCGATTATAGTGGTGTTTATAATCACAACGGTCAAAACACAGAAGCAAAAGTGAAATGAAATTTCGACGCCGATCCTTCATATATCTTCGTCGGATCATTTCTCAAAAACGACATCGTTCACGACCGGTTTGGACACGAGTTACATTTTTTTTTTTTTTTTTTTACACCAGACTGGCATGTGGTTTGTATTTTTGGGAAGCAGGACGTGTTTATATATTTGTGTATTTTTCTTATTTCTCTTATCTCTCTTGGGTTTTCAGGATCAAGGACTTTATTCATAAACCCTTCTCATCCCGTTCGAACAAACCCGACAATAAGAATTTTTGTGGTCAGAGAAAGTTTGTCTGGTTTGGCCGGAGGTCAGAGCCTGTCACACTAAACAGGCTGTTTGCATCAGGAATGAAGTTGTATTTATCTAAGAGAGGCCGTTTCAACGGCTGAAGTTTACTCAGCGGATGCTTGTGATCCAGTAGCTCCATCAGCAGAATACACTGCATTGTGTTCATTTCCTCTGACGTGAGGGGTGTTATAACGTGGACCGAACGAACAGAGCGCCGTCATTAAAACAGTAAAGTAAATATGACAAACACGGATCTGTGAATTTCACACCGGATCATTAGAACGACTTTTAACCCCCTGGTTTTTTTTTTCTTTTTTTTTTTTTTACCAGATCACTCATCTGATTCAGGACTCTGTTGTCTTTCAGTGAGTTTTAGACGTGTGTTTGTCCCTCTGTTGATAATTTGACACTGAATCTTAGTGCTGAAGATAAATTTGAGCTGATTTGTAGATGAACAAACACTCAGAGCGTCTCAGAGAGCAGAAATGGGTTCGATATCAACATTTACTCTGAAGATACAAACATCTGTGTGGAATAAAATAACCGTTTTTTTGTTTTTCTGGATGGGGCACGGTGTCTTAGTGGTTAGCACGTTCGCCTCACACCTCCAGGGTTGGGGGTTCGATTCCCGCCTCCGCCTTGTGTGTGTGGAGTTTGCATGTTCTCCCCGTGCCTCGGGGGTTTCCTCCGGGTACTCCGGTTTCCTCCCCCGGTCCAAAGACATGCATGGTAGGTTGATTGGCATCTCTGGAAAATTGTCCGTAGTGTGTGATTGCGTGAGTGAATGAGAGTGTGTGTGTGTGTGCCCTGTGATGGGTTGGCACTCCGTCCAGGGTGTATCCTGCCTTGATGCCCGATGATGCCTGAGATAGGCACAGGCTCCCCGTGACCCGAGGTAGTTCGGATAAGCGGTAGAAAACGAGTGAGTGAGTGAGTTGTCTACTTTCATATGAGCTTCATATTAACACCGCTGTGGAGCGAGACGTGAGGAAGACACAACAAAAACCAAACGTATATATTTTCAATCCTTAAATTTAAAATGAATGCATGAAAACTCTTTAATATGAACAGTTTCGAACGAACACTAATATGAATTTCTCAGTTACGCGACTGCACATTTTGGGAAATGATTTATAATCATACGATACGCTCTCATGTTACTCAGACGAAGACGGTTTCCCTCAATGGTTCCTCTCAAAGTTACTTCTATATCCAAGATGGCTGCACATTAGTGTACGTTGTGCGTGGTGTAAGTGCGTACCGTGTAGTATATCGTTCGGGACGCGGCTTTAGTTTACATCGACGTTCTGACCAATCAGTGTTGAGAATGAGCACGACAATGAGCACTTTCGCTTGTGTGTCACTAGTCATGAGATGTTTATAACACGGCAGTGTCTTATGATGCTTGGTTTGAGTACCATGTTCCTGGTGGAGGTACTGTATAACCATCCTTTTTTTTGCTAAGAGAGTTGTTTATATTTTTAGTTATACAGTAGCCTCTGAATTTTATTCTAGGGTTAGGGATGACTTATAATTCTGGATGTTAACAGTTTTGGATTTATACGATTCCGCGATACGTTTCTTCGACACGTTCCGAAAGAAACCCCGAACCTCTTGGAAGTGGCTTGTCATTTGTTTTTACGATCGCCGGTCCGCTACGTGTGCAGTCGAGGCAAATATAAACCCCAGCTGAAAAGTGTTTTTTGAGCTCGTCATCGCCGATTATACTTGTCGATTCTGACATTTACAGTGCACAGGCACGAGTCCAACACAGAATATTCCAGGCGTATCCCTGAGGATCCCGGGAATCTTCTCGAATTTCGCATATGCTAGAAGTTAGGCCGAGAGCGTTTCAAAGCGGGGCAGCTCTTAAAGCCGGCTGTTTCATTGCTTCTGGCAGGCGTGGGGTGGGGAGGGGTGGGGTGGGATAGGGGTGTTTGGAAGAGAAGCATCTCAGGGGTTCGGGAGAACCGTGTAGAACCTTGTTTAACTTCTCTGTGCTGATCTTTCCTCACTCCTTTTTTTTGCATATAAATAATCTTTTTGCCCCCTTCGGAGGTGTCAGTGCCTTCTCATGCATAATCACACCTAACAACCGAGGGGCTTTGATTTTCCAACTACATTCTGTGTTTTGGGGACTGAGACTTTTTAATACTGGTGGAAACCTCTGGCTGGTACGACTTGTGAAGACACGCTGGCTCCTGGTGATTTCGAAGCTGGATTCTTGGCGTTCCCGTCACAGCAGGGAAGACCGGAGAGGAGAAATGTAATAGAGAGCAAAAGAATAGAGAGAGAGAAAGGGAGAGAGATCCATGGTTGGGAGAGTGAGCGAGAGGGAGAGAGGGCCAT
>NC_083482.1:14907904-14920404 GCF_030014155.1 Tachysurus vachellii | reverse complement strand
TATAGGGTTAGGGTTTAGGGGTTAGGGGATAGGGTTAGGGGTTTGGGGATATAGTTATGGGGATAGGGGTTAGGGTTAAGGGATAGGGTTAGGTGTTAGGGGATAGGGGTTAGGAGTTAGGGTTAGGGTTAGGGGCTAGAACTTAGAAGTGGAGTTAACACCACATCATATATCACTTATTTATCACGTCAAGTTTCTAGGTCAGCTGTCTAGTAAACTCCTCGATTCTGATTGGTCAGGAGGCGTGTTCTAAACCTTAAAAGTAAACATCAAAACACACAAACAACAATTACAATATTTCATGTTTTTTTTATGACGTTAATGTAAAAATTAATCACTGTCACCACCACTGTTCATCTTGTTCTTCATCTTCTTCATCTCCTCCTTCACCATCATCTCCTCCTCCACATTGTCTTCTTTACCTCCACTATTCATCTTCCTTTTCTTCTTTTTCTACTTCTCCTTCTTGTTCTTCTCCACCATCATCTCCTCCTTCACATTTTCTTCTTCTTCTTCTTCTTCTTCATCTTCCTTTCAATTCTTGTTATTTGTCCTCTTCTTCTTCCTCATTATTATGAAGACTTGGATAGAAATTTGTGTATCTTTAAGAAGACTCTGCTGAAAAATCTTTCCACTTGACATTGGAATTTATTGAAACACCTTCGCCAAGGGTGACGAGCGCCAATTTTGCAAGCATGCAAACACACTCACACACAAACACACATACACACACACACACCTCCCCAGCTTAGCGTCTGTAAGATCACATGATCCCGCTGATCCATGATGCAACCGGCGTGTGTTTACGTTCAGAGACTGTTTAGATCTCGAGCCTCACGTACACTCAGGATCAGAGTCTGATTATTCATTTGTTTTTCAGATCACAGGTTGATGACACACCAACATGTTTGTCTCAGGAATCATCAGCAGAACACCTGAAATCGTCTGATTAAGATTAAACCCAAACTAAAATATATAAAGAAATCAGATATTTAAAAATGTCCAACAGTTTTATGACTAATTAGTTTAATTAATTAGTTCATTCATTAAAATTCATTTTATTTACTTTTATTCATTTTATGCAACATAATCAAAAAGTTCTGAACTTTTTACCTAAAGGTTTTCTTCTTAGTTAAAATAGTTAAAAGCCACATTGCTTATTTAACTTGCCGTTACTTGTTTTTTTCTGCTAATTTTTGCTAATTGTTTTCTCTTATTTGTAACTAAGTTGCAGAGGTGTGAGTAAGTCACACGTGTGCAAGTCACAAGTAAGTCTCAAGTCATGAATGTCAAGTCGAAGTCAAGTCCAGTCTTTTTTTAAATATTTGTCAAACAAGTCTCAAGTCTCAAATATGCGACTTAAGTCTGACTCGAGTCAAGTCGAGTCCCCCATCTCTGAGTCATTCAACTCAAGTCCGAGTCAAGGCTCAAGTCATGAATGTCAAGTCAGAGTCAAGTCGAGTCTTTTTTAATATTTGTCAAACAAGTCTCAAGTCTCAAATTTGCGACTTAAATCTGACTCGAGTCAAGTCGATTCCCCCATCTCTGAGTCAATTAACTCAAGTCCGAGTCAAGTCTCAAGTCATGAATGTCAAGTCAAAGTCAAGTCGAGTCTTTTTTTAAATATTTGTCAAGCAAGTCTCAAGTCTCAAATTTGCGACTTAAATCTGACTCGAGTCAAGTCAAGTCTCCCATCTTTGAGTCATTTAATTTAAGTCCGAGTCAAGTCTCAAGTCATGAATGTCAAGTCAAAGTCAAGTCCAGTCTTTTTAAATATTTGTCTAGCAAGTCTCAAGTCTCAAATTTGCGACTTAAGTCTGTCTCGAGTCAAGTCGAGTCCCCCATCTCTGTGTCATTTAACTCAAGTCCAAGTCAAGTCTCAAGTCATGAATGTCAAGTCAAAGTCGAGTCTTTTTTTAAATATTTGTCAAGCAAGTCTCAAGTCTCAAATATGAGACTTAAGTCTGGCTCGAGTCAAGTCATATGACTCGAGTCCCCCATCTCTGCTAAGTTGTTCATGCTATGAAAGTAAAACATGATCATATGACTGAGATTCGAAATGTTGTGTACGTTCCACTGAAACAACAGAACTTTATTTATTTATTTATTTTTTGACCGATTTTTGTTTTTGGTTTTCAGTCTTTTTTCCATGACTAAAGTCACATAGTGTTTAGTATCAATGACAACATGTTCGGATTTTGTCCATGTTTTCCTTTGTGCGTTGTTCTTAAATATTGATTTTATTTTTTTGTCTAAAATTATTAAGTCGGTTTAACGGAAAATTGTCTTTTTTTTCTTGAGTGTGTGAAATGTATTATTTTTGTTAAAAATGGATTAAGATGCCAGAAATCACCAGTCACCCTCATCTGTTTGGGATTAATGTCTTTTTCTCTTTTTTTCTGTTAATCAAAATACTCGCATCAACTCGTTTGTGGTTCCTGAAAAAATGTTCCAGTGTCTCAAAAATCAAAGAAAGTTTTTTTTTTTTTTTTTTTTTTTTTTTTTTTTTTTTTTTTTTTTTTGAATTGACCTCATCGAGCATTTTTTAATGAATGGGAACATTTTCACATCTTCCACTCAGACACTGGGAATGAACTTGTCCTGTTATGTCATGGGATGTTGTCAATCAGTACAAACAAATGATTGTGTTGTCAGTCGTGAGTCTGATCTGAACTGATTCAGGACTCTGTTGTTCTTTCAGTGTACTTTAGGGCCTTTATACACCTGGTCACTTCGTGTGTTTTCTCTGATCCGATAGCTGTCTGATTTGTTAAATCTGTTCCATTTACATTAGGCCACATAAATGCGTCTCGGCGAATCGGATATCGATCCGATCTTTCTGCTCCCGCCCAAAATGCGAATATATTTTACCTCGTTTCCGTTTCTGGCGCGAGGCACGACTCGTGAGTCACCTGCGAGTGACGTACTTCCGTTTGGGAGGAGTATAACGCTGACGTATGTGGCTTGAACAACCACATTCATTTACACCTGTCCAGTTACATCTGAAACGCGTCCCAGACCACCTCCTGAAGGGGTTTGTACCGTCGGATTTATATCCGTCTAGAAAACGTTTCGGAGGGCATTTAGACCTGGTCTTTTTACCATCGGATAGCTATCTGATCACAGAAAACGTGTGAAGTGACCAGGTGTAAAAAGCCCCTTAGACGTGTGTTTGTCCCACTGTTGATAATCATACACCGAATTTTAGTGATTGAAGGTAAATCTGAGCTGATTTGTAGATGAACAAACACTCGGAGCGTCTCAGAGAGCAGAAATGGGTTTATGGGGATATCAACATTTACCCTGAAGATACAAACATCTGTGTTGAAAAAAATAAGCATTTTTTGTTTTTCTGGAACTTCATATTAACACCGGTGTGGAGTGAGGCGTGAGGAAGACTCAAAAGTGATCCTCATCCTCATTTGGATGACACTGGAGGGTGTGATTATAAGCTGTTATTAACACCAGAGAGTGTTATTATGAATAATGTCAGATACAGTCTGATAATTGTGTATTGAAGAGGAGGTTGTTGTCCTCAAACACCACATGGACTTGGTATCTTCTCTTAGAATGTCTGAAATCTTCATGAAGCAGAATCCAACTGGAGCTGGAACATCTCTAGATGCTTCAGGATCCTAACAGGGTTGATGCTTCTTCTCATTGAAGGTCCGAAATCTTCATGAAGCAGAACACAACTGGAGCTGAAACATCTCTAGATGCTTCAGGATCCTCAGAGGGTTGATGCCTCTTCTCACTGAAGGTCCGAAATCTGTTTTTCTAATTTTTGATTGTTATTAATGACTTTATTCTCAGTCTGTTTCCTTTTTTTTTTGTTACCCAAGAACGCCGTGTCCACAAACTCTTCCTTTCTCCTCACATTTTTCTTCTTTTCTTCATCTGTCTTCTCAACCTTCTAAAATCAACTCACTTTTTCTGTTCTTGCTGTTTACATATCCCTCATGCTATTTTTTTTTCATTCTGTTTTTCTAATCAAGCAAAAGGAAGTGAAATGAGTGAAAAACCAACATTCTCCATCTCTCCGTGTTTACATAATCGCAAGAAAGTTTACTCCAGAACAACAACAACAACAAAACTCGACATGAAAAATAGTTCGGAAAACAGATCACTCCGACAAATCAGCCGCCTCCGAGACACTGGATGCTTCGAGTCTCTATGTGTCTTTGGTTGAATTGTGTTTTGTTTTCTTTTCCCCGATTGTGGTGTATTGTGGTGTAGCTCTTCAGCTGTTTTGGGCTTCATCCACAAACCTTTTTTTTTCCTCGCTGAAGGATGTAAACATCCGGAGGACAAACAGAAAGTTTCGAAAAGAAACAAAACAGAAAAACAGCCACGGCCGCAAAAAAGGTCACGATGAAGAAGAGGACGTGACCGGGAAAGCTGTGAACCTGGAAGGGTGCCATTACTTCATTACTCATAGAAGTCAAGATCAGCACTATTTTTTTTTTTATTTTTTATTTTATAGATGTTTGAAACGTGTTTGCTGGAAATGGGAATGTAATATTGTTCCGGAAGGAAAGAGAGAAGGAAAAATGAGGCTATTCGTCTTCTGATAAACATTCGCAGACAACCAGATGAGCTCCATGGCTACTGTGTGTTACAAATGTTTGTGTGTTTAGACTGAGACCAGGCTTTGGGAAACAGACGGCGTGGGAGGGCAGCACCTCCAGAGGATGGTGAGATAGACAATGACAGAGAAAGAGAGAGAGAGAAAGAGAGAAAGAGAGAGACTCATCAGGGCAAATCACATGGTTTATTTTGTAGTGGGTGATGATGGAGGATCAGCACAATGGCTTAATGAGCACCACGCCTCCACATACAGACCGTGGGTTTTATCTGGAGATTATCCGCCATCCATCCAGACTCAGAGCACAAGACTGAGAGAGAAACACAGAGAGAGAGAGAGAGAAAGAGAGAGAGAGAGATAGATGGCTCACATCCAGACATTCAGAACGACATGACTCAAATGCATAATAGCCCCAACAATGCTAATTGTACGAGAGATTATACACCATTTACGCTTCTCCTTTAATCTTTCTCTCACCGACTCGCTCTTTCGATCGCTTCACCGCTGTCTGCTTTTGTTTTTTTTTCATACCTCAGGCTTTCTCATGGCTTCTGGAGCTTTTCTCTGATTGTTTAATGATACCCTCTCATTAGCGGCTGAGGGCTGAGGTGGATGAAGCGCTCTGAGTCTCATTTCGAGAGCGTATCGCATTTAATCCTCGTGTTTTGTTTACGGCCTAGAGATGTTTCACCTTTGAGATGCATTTTTTTATTGTTATTTCAACGGAACTGTTCAATTTACTTTAACATACTGGATCGATGGGAGAACTTGTTAACTGAATGTTGAAAAACAGCCAAAAAAACGTATCCAAAGAGCCAATTGTGGAGCAGCAGAAAAGTTAGAAAAGAAAAGACGAAGCAAAACAATATGTGACAAAATATACTAAAACAAAACAGGATAAGACAAAAGAAAACAAGACAATACAAAACAAGATAGGACAAGAAAAGACAAAAAAAAACAAGATGAGACAATATAAAACAAAACAAGACAAAACAAAGTAAGGACAATCAAATAAAAAAAAGACAAAAGAGACAAAGGCAAGGCAAAACAAAACAAGACAATTAAAGAAAAGACAAAGCAAAACAATATGAGACAAAATATAACAAAACAAGATAAACAAAAAAAGAAAAAAGAAACAAAATAAAACAAAACAAAATAAGACAAGACAAAACAAAAGCAAGAAAACGCAAATCAAGAGAAGACAAAACAAGACAGGACAAGACAAAACAATGCAACAAACAAAACAAAACAAGACAAGACAATGAGACAAACAAAACAAAACAAGACAAGACAAAACAACAAGACAAGATGAAACTAAAGATAAACAACAAAACAGGACAAAGGAAAACTAGAGAGGACATAATGAGAAAAGACAAGAAAAGACAAAACAAAACAATAAAAAACAAGTAAACAAAATACAAAAGAAGGCAAAATAAAGCAGGACAAGATGAAACAAGATGAGTGTCATTTACAGAATATCATCAGAGTCACGAATTTGAGTCGTAATCAGCCTAAAAACTCTTACGCACAAACAAACTGAAGACAGCAGGAGACTTTATGTCTTTGTATCATCGTGCTTTTAAACTTAACGTTCCCTGTTTCTTGGTTTCTGTGTTTTTACTGGTTTAATGTTGCCATGACGATGATATTTGAATTATACCCCATAATTCACACACTGTGTGTATACACACCTGTCTCTCGACACATAGTAAGGAGTGCTACAGAAAGTGGTGTTTGTGTAATGTAAAAGTGCCGATATGAAAAAGATATGTATTTAAATGTATTAAAATGTATTTAAAAAAATTCCTTTTTAGCGTTATTTTTTAAAATATATTAATGTAAAAGTAAAAAATAAACGTAAAAAGGATATTTTTCTATTTCATCACCTTTTTTAAGTATTTCTTGTAAATTAAAAAAAAAAAAAAAAAAAATAATAATAATAAAAATAACAATAATAATAATAATAATAATAATAATATTTTGATAAATACTTTTTAAAATCCATTTTTAAACAAGTATTTGTTTTTAAAGAACTGGCCAAATGTAAAATAAATAAATAAATAAATAAATAAATAATTGTTAAAAAAAAAAAAAAAATTATAAATTAGCACAATTATGTTTTTTGTAAAAAAAAATTGTAAAAATGTGCAGCATATTTTAGCATTAATCCTTTACAGTCTGCGTTGCACCTGAACGTTTTGCCGTCTCGTCAGTTTAATTTTACTGAGTCATCAGCGGCGGCGTCTGTATTTTCTCCGTAGTCAAGCCGACAGTTTGACCCGGACTTCAAGAGAATAAGCTGTGTTCTAATGAGGTCTTGAGGTATTGTAGCAAAGTGAGTCATGGAGGAGATGCTTCAACCTCCACACCCACTCTGGAGTGTAAACACACACACACACACACACATACACACACACACACAGTTACCTAACTGCAGAGTGAGTGTGTGTGAGCACCAGGCTGAAACACGGCCGGAGTTAAGTCCTGCCAGAGACTTAATAGCTCAGATGGAGGCGACAGGCCGCTTTTCTCAGCTACGTCTCAAATCCCTGTTTGTTCATGTTAGATCCGAGCCAAACTCGTGGAGGATGAAGATATTAAAGAGGAACACGCCGTGCTGGGAAGGGTGGGGGGTGTTGGGGTGTGTGTGTGTGTGTGTTGGTGGTGGCTTTGTAAACATGGGAATTAAACATCATGATCCTGATACACTGAAGATTTCTACACGAGTCTACACCAAGAGCAATATTTTTGTGAATAAATAAGAATAAAAAAAAAACACTTCCGCACATGCATGTAGAGGAAAAGACTCAAAGACGGGTGACCCTCGGTTCGGGTGGTGCAGCTCGGTGCCAGGACCGGTTCCAAACACCATCCTGACGTTGCTTATTTTCTAGTAACTGCACACAGAGGGTTGTTTTATTCCATCTATATTTATTCCACATTGCGAATTTACCAATTTATTAAATCCCAGCAGTTATTTTTATTCATTTCTAGTTACATATTGTTGATGAATATCCACACGTACACACGTTACACGGTTAGTTGTAGTTAGCTATAAATAAACTATAAGCTGTAAAGTCTGTTTTTCCTGTTCTCTCTTATGTAAAGTCAATAAGAAAAAAAAAAAAAAAACAGTTTACAGAAAAAGTTCCCGGCTTTACCTCTGACTGTACAAAGCGCTGACACTGGAGTCTCCTTCCACAAAAGTCTTCTTCGTCGTCTTTTAAGAAAACTTCCCGAAGGACTCCTCCATTATATCCAATGCTATATAAATCCGTATAAAGGAGTTGTTGCTATAGAAACCGCAACGTATTAGAGCAAACACATTATTAAAGTATAGACCTTAGAGATGGAACTGCTGTTAAAGTTGTTATGCAACATTAGAACAAGCCATCACAAGGTTTACGTTAGAGAAATAACACTACTGCAACGTTCCAGAAACGTATCACCTCACAACACTATGCTTCACAACGTTAGTAGAACGTTCCGACTCATATATGAAGTGACACGATGGAAATTTTAATGTTAATGCATAATACAATGTTGTAGGAATGTTTATAAACGTAATGTACAAATACCACAGAAGGATATCTTGTCCTAATAAGCATAAGGTTAGAAAAAAAACACTTCTGAAACCTTCTCAGACTTCATTCATTCATTCATTCATTCATTTTCTACCGCTTATCCGAACTACCTCGGGTCACGGGGAGCCTGTGCCTATCTCAGGCGTCATCGGGCATCAAGGCAGGATACACCCTGGACGGAGTGCCAACCCATCGCAGGGCACACACACACACACTCTCATTCACTCACACAATCACACACTACGGACAATTTTCCAGAGATGCCAATCAACCTACCATGCATGTCTTTGGACTGGGGGAGGAAACCGGAGTACCCGGAGGAAACCCCCGAGGCACGTGGAGAACATCCAAACTCCACACACACAAGGCGGAGGCGGGAATCGAACCCCCAACCCTGGAGGTGTGAGGCGAACGTGCTAACCACTAAACCACCGTGTCCCCTATCTTCTCAGACTGAATTCTGTAATAACGGTTAACTTTCACAATGTTAATAGAGCGTTCCCAGGAAAGTTATGGAAAAGGATCATGCTGTAGGAAGGTTTAGTAACGTTCATATTATGAAAAAAAAAAATGTTCTCAGAAATCCCAGACATGAATTTTGACAGAACTGTAACGTTCATAAAACATTCATACAACATAATTAGAACGTTATTAGAACGATGAAGGAAGAAAGGTTTCTTAAACATCTCTGAAATATAAAATGAGGCAAATATGAAATGCAAAAAAATTGTTTTATTGCAGTAATATAAAGTCATATATTCGACAGGTTTACACATTATCACACTGTAAGAGAAAATGATTATTTATTTATTTATTTATTTATTTATTTATTTATTTATTTGAAGAACGGTGTTCATCGCTCCAGGACGGGTACAGAGCCGTGTAGAAGCCGTGTTTTGGCAGCTCGTCATGGCCCGAAACCTTTACTAACATACTTTATGTCGGTTTTCCTTTAATTTGTATTCATCTGTATTTAATAGCCTGTGTGTGTGTGTGTGTGTGTGTGTGTGTGTGTGTTTTTGGGGGGTGATCTGTGATGTAGCTGTGTTTTGGGAGAATGAGTAAGCCTATCTTTCGTTCTTTTTGTAGAAACATCACAAGGTCACCGATCGAATGCCAGCAACTTATTACCGTGTGTGTGTGTGTTTGTGCGTGTGTGTGTGTGGTGTGTAGATGTGTGAGAGCTAACGCTGGCCAAATTCACCTCACACAGCCGAAGCAATAATTGCAGTGTTGATGAATTCATTCGAAACGATCTTTCGAATACAAATATTCTCTTATTAATCTCTCTCTCTCTCTCTCTCTCTCTCTCTCTCTCTCTCACACACACACACACACACACACACACACACACACACACACACAGCCTTGTGCTAATGATGATTAAGAATGTTGAGCTACACTGTGTTTTCTCTTCATTTAATCAGAGCGACGTTATCTGATGTGTCTCCTTGCCAAACATTGAAGAGGTGAGTCCAAGCTACGGCAGCGTCGAGCACACGGCTTAGCAATGAATTAACCAAATTCTGACCCACACACACACACACACACACACAGGCACACACAAACACAAACACACTCACATACACAAAAACACACACATACACTTCTTGCTCCAGCTTTGATAGCTGCCAGATGTTGAAAGCCGAAGCAGTGGTTGCACGTCAGTGCAGCGTTTGAGAGATATGAGTCTCAGATCGCTTACACACACACAGAAACACACACCTTCACAGTCACACACACACGGATACTGATAAGCGCTCTTATTCTTCACAGTCGGTGCTTGTTTGCATACCTGATCACCCAATGCCGTGATCAAAGGAAGAAACACAGCCAAGCGCTCTCAGCGTTTCTCTGAGATTCTCTCAGCGTTTGTTTCATGCTTTAGCGAGCAGGACACGACTGCACGCTGCTACACCGCTGAGCACGTTAAGTGTTTTACTGTAAATGTTGCATACGATCTGAAACTCAACCAAACTGAACATGTACCAGCGAAAACAGAATGGTATCAGAATGTCTTACAAGTCATAACAAGGTTAAGGTTACAGAAATAACAGTCCTGCGACGTCCGTGAAACGGTCGTGCTTGTGGTTTGAATGCAAATGTGAGAAACATGAATGATAGCGATGTTACAAGCCTTACATACAAATACAACAAAAGTACCACTGGGCCTAAGAAGCTTGATGTTACAGAAATAACGTTCCTGCAACATTTTAAAAATGTTTATCGAAATGATGGTTAGCTTTACAGCGTTATTAGGACGTTACTAGTAAAGTTGCAGAAACTTTAATGTGGCGGTTAGACAATGTTGTAGGAACGTTTAGAAGCGTAGTGCTAGTCCTAAGCTTGACAGAAATGTGTAGGAGTATGTGACTCAGTGTGTGTGTGTGTGTGTTTGTGTGTGTGTGTGTGTGTGTGTGTGTGTATATATGTGTTTGTGTGTGCATATGTGTGTGTGTGTGTTTTTGTGTATATGCGTTTGTGTTTGTGTGTGTATATGTGTGTATGTGTGTTTGTGTGTGTGTGTATGTGTGTGTAGATTTGTTGTTCATGAGCAGTTCTTCATGAGCAGTTCTTCATGAGCAGTTCTTCTTGAATGATTGGTCATCAGAGTCATTCATTCTTCACTGAGCTCCGCACCCTGTGCTTTATCACCTCCTAACACACGATACACAGCAGTCAAGGGAGATCTTAACCTTTATCCGACCCAGCGCCGCTTATCTTACGAGTGTATGGTTAACCAGGAGTACATCACAGTGTGACCAAGAACACCCACACACACACACACACACACACACACACACACACACACACACACACATACAGAGCAATAAGTGCACTTTTTAGTTTAATAAACCTCTTTATTCTTTAGCAGAATCTTTGTCACTTCCTTCCCCATATCTTTTTGAATCTTCATTAGAATTCATAAGAAGAATGCATAATAGAAAGGTCATGCTTTACACACCCAAACTCCACACACAGACGCACCCTCCACACACACACGTACACACACACACACACACACACACACACACACCTGTGATTCATAAACACAGGAGGCGGATAGTGATGTCACCTTCCTCCCCACTTCCTGTATATCTTGTAGCATTATTACAGTGTTTCTTCTTCTCCTTCTTCTTCTTCTCCTTCTCCTTCTTCTTCTTCTTCTTCTTCTTCTTCTTCTTCTCGTTCTCCTTTTTATTGTTGTTGTTGTTTCAGGTCTTTTCGCTTTAAGTCAAAGTGACTTGCATTGTACAATAATTGTCTTTCTATGAATTATAGAAAAAAAAAGTCAAATCTTTTTTCTTTTAATGTGACAACAAAAACAAGTGCTAATTATGAAATACAACTAAAAATCAAAACCGAAACCAAAAAAATTCAAAATCTTTATTGCCTTTAATACAAAGACATCGCTGTGTTGTAAGATAAATTCAGAACAGTATTGGTCCTGTGACGGATCCTTGTGGGACGCCTTTTTGTCCTATTTTTAGTTCCAAATGATTTGCACTGAGTTTGGGAATTTATTAGAGCTTCATGTATTATAATTACGGTGGCCGAGAAGTGCCACCGTACCAAATCCGAAAACAAATTAACAAGTCAGACAACCCGGAAGAGGTTGGTATAGTTTGTGAATGGAAACTTACACTTTCATTCACCTTTATATCTTGAATGACAGGTGTCTTGTCCAATGATCGGTAAGTTTCCGTGCACAAACTATACCTACCTCTTCCAGGTTGTCTGAATCGGTGCACGAAACACATTAACAAATCCGAAAACACAACGACAATTCAGACAACCCGGAAAAGATTGGTATAGTTTGTGATTGGAACACGTACCGATCATTGGACAAGACACCTGTCACTCAAGGTATACATGAAGTTCAACAGTCTGCCGCAGGGAAAAGTTGGAATGGATGGATGGAATGGATTACTGTGGATTAATTCTGTTATTTTCTTATATTTAAACGGAGAACTTTACACATTACACATAAGATTCCATACCTGTATATCTTACCTGTATATAGTGACAGGTGTCTTGTCCGATGATCGCTAAGTTTCCATTCAAAAACGATACCTACCGTTTCCGGGTTGTCTGACTTGTCGTTGTGTTTTCGGATTTGTTAATTTGTTTTCGGATTTTTAATGTGTTTTCGGATTTGTTAATGTGTTTTCGGATTTGTTAATTTGTTTTCGGATTTGTTAATTTGTTTTCGGATTTGTTAATTTGTTTTCGGATTTGTTAATGTGTATTCAGATTTGTTAATTTGTTTTCGGATTTGTTAATGTGTTTTCGGATTTGTTAATTTGTTTTCGGATTTGTTAATTTGTTTT
>NC_083482.1:14887904-14902904 GCF_030014155.1 Tachysurus vachellii | reverse complement strand
ACACACTACGGACAATTTTTCCAGAGATGCCAATCAACTTACCATGTATGTCTTTGGACCGGTGGAGGAAACCGGAGTACCCGGAGGAAACCCCTGAGGTTGATTGGCATTTCTGGAAAAATTGTTCTTTAAACGTTAAAATGTTTTTTATGTTTCTATACTTCTGTAAAGCTTTTTTTTTAGATAACGTTAATTGTTAAAAGTGCTTTACAGATAAATTGAATTGAACTGAATACCTCTGGAGTAGTGAGGGTTAAGGGCCTTGTTCAAGGGCCCAACAGTGGCAGCTTGGCAGTGCTGGGGCTTGAATTTCAAACCTTTGAACAACAACCCAGAGACTTGACCATTTGAGTCTCATGATGCTTCCATGCAGAAAAATACAAGCACTAATGTAAAAAACCAGCTAGTCATTTGGTGCGACTAACAAATGATCGCTGTGTAACTCACACTTGACACACTTGATTTTCACAACAATATTGTATTTTATTGTGTTTTATTATAGTCCAACATACAACATTGTTTGTTCTTCTGTATTCTCGTGGATTGTCTTGCACTAAATTCCTGTCCTCAGACGAGCACCAGAACTAGCGGGGGGTCAAGATTTTTTTTTCTTTGAGCCCAGTGTTTTGAAAACATTTACCTCAGAAGACGTGTTGATTCGTTGCGACTCTCCTTGAGGAGAAATATGCCGTGAAGCTCTCCTGCGGAGTGAGGAAGAGGTGGACAGTTGAAGTGTCCAATGGAGTTATGAGATTTGTGCTCAAGCTATTTTCAAGACTTTAGACATATGAGGTTTCCGCCCAACAGCGACGATATGCAACTATAATCAGATAAAAATCATTTTCTGGGTGAAAAAGAATCATCATACTGTATATGTCAGATGTAAACAGTCTCTTTTCGTACGTACTGACGGTTACTCAACATGACACTGGAGACTCCTTCCACGAAAGGTTCAAAAAATGTCTCCTTACAGAACAACTTCAACACTTTTTTTTTATGTTTACACAATACTGCAGTTTTTACTCTCACTTTTTTATAGTTGTCTTTCCTGTATCAGTGTAGCCTATTGAGACACAGGTGTGTGTGTGTTAGTGTGTGTGTGTGTGTTGGTGTGTGTGTTTATATATGTCAGTCAATATGGTTTTTTTTGTATTCATCTGTGTAGGTGATGAAAAGGGTGTGTTTGTGTGTTTAGAAATAAAAAAGGATTACAGTACAGCTTCCATAAGTGTGTGTGTATGTGAGTGTGTGTGTGTGTGTGGGTAAGGGCTGAAGAATGTCTCTTTTGTTTACTCCTCCAGACGAACATGTGGCCACATGCCAGCTAAATACTACACCACTGATACCAGAGCGCGTGCACACACACACACACACACACACACACACACACACACACACACACACACACACACGCAAGATAATCATCATCAAGGTGTGGGCGTAGGTGGAGCCTGGGAAGGAAAATGCTGTCACTGAAACTTGTGCAGTTTGTGAAACTGTGCTGGAGAGAGACACAAATAAACTTTCCTATTATTAAAAAAAGAAATAAATAATAAAGAGACAAACAAACAAACAAACAAACAAACAGACAGACAGACAGACAGACAGACAGACAGACAGACAGACAGACAGACAGACAGACAGACAGACAGACAGACAGACAGATAGATAGATAGATAGATAGATAGATAGATAAATAAATAAATAAATAAATAAATAAAATACTTGGTCTTTTTTATTCTTATTATTTTAAACAGAAGAAAGCAAAACAAAGAAAATGAGGGAACACAAACAAACAAACAAACAAACAAACAAACAAACAAACAAACAAATAAATAAATAAATAAATAAATAAATAAATAAATGAGATTAATAGATACTTACATGCAGTGGTGTGATAAAAGTCTTGGCCCCTTTCTGATTTTTTTTTTTTTTTTGCACATTTGTCACACTTTAATATTTCAGATCATCAAACAAATTTAAATATTAGTCAAAGATAACACAAATAAACACAACATGCAGTTTGTAAATTAAGGATTTTTATTATTAAGGGAAAACAAAATCCAAATCCACACGGCCCTGTGTGAAAAAGTGTCACAACATAATTTTAATTAAAACATAATTTGATAAACTGTGGTTTATCTTTGACTAATATTCAAATTTGTTTGATGATCTGAAACATTAAAGTGTGACAAACGTGCAAAAAAATAAAAAATCAGGAAGGCCAGAACTTTTTCACACCACTGTATATAAACTGAAAGAAAGAAAGATTATTAGATTATTATTGTCATTATTATTATTATTATTATTATTATTATTATTATTATTAAATGCAGTACATTTATGTGATTCCAATTATTTTAGTAAACATTTATTTTAATTTATTCAAATTAAAATGCGACCCTTCATAGAAAACGTTTTCAAAATCTTTTCCATCCTTTTCCAGAGGGTCCTATTAGCATGTACAGATGTTTGCAGATGTTTACAGATGCTCCTCAGTCCTCAGTGCTTCACTTGCATTCTGTAGTTCTTATGAAGAAGCCTGTTGTGATCTTCATGAGATCTTTCGGAGGACTCGGTTGAACTCGGTGGCAGTGATGTGTTTATTTATCTGAGATAGCGTGTGTGTGTGTTTGTGTGTGTGTGTGTGTGTGTGTGTGTGTGTGTGTGTGTGTGTGTTGTGTAACCCTGTTCCTCTTTCAGATCTCCTATTTTCTGCTGTCTGGGATGTTTGGACAGACTGTATTTATAAACACAGTGGAATGAAGATGGAGGATTTTTTTACGCTTTCCTGAGATTTGTGGTGGAACCTCTGACGGCCAAATTTACCTCCTGAGGTCAAAACAACTGCTGCGCGAATGCTGGAAATGAAATGTAGCAGGTTGAAGGAAAAGGAGAAAATGAAGCAGAAGAAGAAGATTTACATTATGATACAATATGATTTCCTGAATGACTTCCTAAGAGATACTGTTACACCCTGAAGCTGATTGACTGACGGTTTTATTCCTCCTACACCACAGGGATGTACAAACAAACAGAAGCCTTTATTTATTAAAGAACAACAACCTTTTTTTTAACCGTATATAGTTATATTTATTGTTGTGGAGTTATAGCAGCTATAAACAGTCTTTCTCTCACCAAACCTCTCTTTATTCTCTCTCATCTCGTGAACTGTGTTGCGGTTTATCATCAGAAAAAAAATTCCGTTACTACTGTAATCTTTATATATTTGTAACCATGTGTTTATAATGCATTATAATTAGGTTATAATATCATATGTCTGTCTATAACCTGCACTCATACGACATGATATACATACTATATTCATTCAGTTCATTAAAATGTGTAACACGCCTGTAACAGCTGTACTGCTTTGTGTTCAAAAAGAAACTCAATGTTATAACGTTGCTTATAACCGCTTATAACAGTTTACAAGCTTAGCCTAGGATGTGACAGTCTTTCTCTCACCAGACTTCTCTTTATTCTTTCTCTCATCTCGTGAACTGTGTTGCGATTTTTTTTTAGAAGAAATTTAAAAAATCGTCATGACTGCTGTAATCTTTATATATCTGTAACTATGTGCTTATAATGCATTAAAATTAGGTTTAATATCATATGTCTGTCTATAACCTGCACTCATACGACATGATATACATACTATATTCATTCAGTTCATTAAAATGTTTAACACACCTGTACTGCATTGTGTTCAAAAAGAAACTCAATGTTATAACGTTGCTTATAACTGCTTATAACAGTTCACAAGCTTAACCTAGGATGTGACAGTCTTTCTCTCATCAAACATCTCTTTATTCTTTCTCTCATCTTGTGAACTGTGTTGCGATTTTTTTGGCAGAAATGTAAAAAATTGCCATTACTGCTATAATCTTTATATATCTGTAACTATGTGCTTATAATGCATTAAAATTAGGTTTAATATCATATGTCTGTCTATAACCTGCACTCATACGACATGATATACATACTATATTCATTCAGTTCATTAAAATGTTTAACACGCCTGTAACAGCTGTACTGCATTGTGTTCAAAAAGAAACTCAATGTTATAACGTTGCTTATAACTGCTTATAACAGTTCACAAGCTTAACCTAGGATGTGACAGTCTTTCTCTCATCAAACATCTCTTTATTCTTTCTCTCATCTTGTGAACTGTGTTGCGATTTTTTTGGCAGAAATGTAAAAAATTGCCATTACTGCTATAATCTTTATATATCTGTAACTATGTGCTTATAATGCATTAAAATTAGGTTTAATATCATATGTCTGTCTATAACCTGCACTCATACGACATGATATACATACTATATTCATTCAGTTCATTAAAATGTTTAACACGCCTGTAACAGCTGTACTGCATTGTGTTCAAAAAGAAACTCAATGTTATAACGTTGCTTATAACTGCTTATAGCAGTTTATAAGCTTAGCCTACGATGTGACAGTTTATAATTGAACGTTTAAGCCGTAAACCGCCGTTGTACAGCGTAATGTAATTGTTTTTTTAATAATTATAAAAAACATGACATGAACTTCTTTTGACATCTTATAAATGTATTCGTAGGTTAAAGTGTTGCATGTGTTATGTTTAATTCTATTGAATGACGAATTTCCCTGAAATAGTATGTAATTGCTTGCTGACTTTTAAAACGCGTCTTAAGACATCTTTTTATACAGGCTTTCTTATAACATGTTTTATTGAGACTTAAATGCACTTTATATATATATATATATATATGCTGTTTGTTTAAGTGTTTTGTCTTATGTAATGACCTGTATATTGCTTGTAAGGTGACCTTGGGTGTTCTGAAAGGCGCCATGAAATAAAATGCATTATTATTATTATTATTATTATTATTATTATTATTATTATTATTATTATTATTATTATTATGTAGTGTGGTATTTTGAATAAAGTAGTAGTGTTTGGAAATGGTGTCTGTCCCAGAGTTACAGTTAGGATGAATTATGAATATAAGCTCATAAATTCTATAATATAGACTTAGAAAATAGAAAATTGCAAGCAAGCGAAGATACATAACCCATCTGTACATGTGGCATAAAATCTCATTAAGTTGTTTGTATTTATTTCATGATATTTGACTACTGACTAATTCTACAAATGTAAAGTAAACAGTGGAAACAGCAATTCAAATGAAAATGTCTTGAAGTCTGAATTAAAGCTCTGAGGGTTAAGTAATAAAGTACAGGCTGTGGTTATTAGAATCAAACCCGCATGGGAATTACCCCTGTGAGAATTCGCACTGATCCGAGGCCAGTTTAACATACTTTGTAAACAGACTTAACAACTCCTTGTGTAGCTCGAGACTGTAGATCTGTGAAGCTTCCTGTTAGATAGCGAGCGAGCACAGGAAGGGAAGTTGTGGCCACTATTTCTGAACGTGTGACTGAGGCGTTGTGAGTTAAACAGAAAACAAAATGTTCAAATCTCTAATAAATTTGATCTTAACCCCGTTACAATATATCTATATATTGGTATCTATATATCTATCTATATTCATTTATAATAATGTCTCTCAGTATAATAATGTCTCTCAGTATAATAACGTCTCAGTATAATAACGTCTCAGTATAATAACGTCTCTCAGTATAATAACGTCTCTCAGTATAATAAAGTCTCAGTATAATAACGTCTCTCAGTATAATAAAGTCTCAGTATAATAACGTCTCTCAGTATAATAACGTCTCAGTATAATAACGTCTCAGTATAATAACGTCTCTCAGTATAATAACGTCTCTCAGTATAATAACGTCTCTCAGTATAATAAAGTCTCAGTATAATAACGTCTCTCAGTATAATAACGTCTCAGTATAATAACGTCTCTCAGTATAATAACGTCTCAGTATAATAACGTCTCAGTATAATAACGTCTCAGTATAATAACGTCTCAGTATAATAACGTCTCTCAGAATAATAACGTCTCTCAGTATAATAACGTCTCAGTATAATAACGTCTCAGTATAATAACGTCTCTCAGTATAATAACGTCTCTCAGTATAATAACGTCTCAGTATAATAAAGTCTCTCAGTATAATAACGTCTCAGTATAATAACGTCTCTCAGTATAATAACGTCTCAGTATAATAACGTCTCAGTATAATAACGTCTCTCAGAATAATAACGTCTCTCAGTATAATAACGTCTCAGTATAATAACGTCTCAGTATAATAACGTCTCTCAGTATAATAACGTCTCAGTATAATAACGTCTTTCAGTATAATAACGTCTCAGTATAATAACGTCTCAATACAGTATAATAACGTCTCAGTATAATAACGTCTCTCAGTATAATAACGTCTCAGTATAATAACGTCTCAGTATAATAACGTCTCTCAGTATAATAACGTCTCAGTATAATAACGTCTTTCAGTATAATAACGTCTCAGTATAATAACGTCTCAATACAGTATAATAACGTCTCAGTATAATAACGTCTCTCAGTATAATAATGTCTCTCAGTATAATAACGTCTCAGTATAATAACGTCTCTCAGTATAATAACGTCTCAGTATAATAATGTCTCAGTATAATAACGTCTCAGTATAATAACGTCTCAGTATAATAACGTCTCTCAGTATACAGTAATAATGTCTCTCAGTATAATAACGTCTCAGTATAATAACGTCTCAGTATAATAACGTCTCTCATTATAATAACGTCTCTCAGTATAATAACGTCTCTCAGTATAATAACGTCTCTCAGTATAATAATGTCTCTCAGTATAATAATGTCTCAGTATAATAATGTCTCTCAGTATAACAATGTCTCTCAGTATAATAACGTCTCTCAGTATAATAACGTCTCTCAGTATAATAACGTCTCTCAGTATAATAATGTCTCTCAGTATAATAATGTCTCAGTATAATAATGTCTCTCAGTATAACAATGTCTCTCAGTATAATAATGTCTCTCAGTATAATAACGTCTCAGTATAATAACGTCTCTCAGTATAATAACGTCTCAGTATAATAACGTCTCTCAGTATAATAACGTCTCAGTATAATAACGTCTCTCAGTATAATAACGTCTCTCAGTATAATAATGTCTCTCAGTATAATAATGTCTCTCAGTATAATAACATCTCTCAGTATAACAATGTCTCTCAGTATAATAACGTCTCTCAGTATACAGTAATAATGTCTCTCAGTATAATAACGTCTCAGTATAATAACGTCTCTCAGTATAATAACGTCTCAGTATAATAACGTCTCAGTATAATAACGTCTCTCATTATAATAACGTCTCTCAGTATAATAACGTCTCTCAGTATAATAACGTCTCTCAGTATAATAATGTCTCTCAGTATAATAATGTCTCAGTATAATAATGTCTCTCAGTATAACAATATCTCTCAGTATAATAATGTCTCTCAGTATAATAATGTCTCAGTATAACAATGTCTCTCAGTATAATAATGTCTCTCAGTATAATAACGTCTCTCAGTATAATAACGTCTCTCAGTATAATAACGTCTCTCAGTATAATAATGTCTCAGTATAACAATGTCTCTCAGTATAATAACGTCTCTCAGTATAATAATGTCTCAGTATAATAATGTCTCAGTATAATAACGTCTCAGTATAATAACGTCTCAATACAGTATAATAACGTCTCAGTATAATAACGTCTCTCAGTATAATAATGTCTCAGTATAATAACGTCTCAGTATAATAACGTCTCAGTATAATAATGTCTCTCAGTATACAGTAATAATGTCTCTCAGTATAATAACGTCTCAGTATAATAATGTCTCAGTATAATAACGTCTCTCAGTATAATAACGTCTCTCAGTATAATAATGTCTCTCAGTATAATAATGTCTCAGTATAATAATGTCTCTCAGTATAACAATGTCTCTCAGTATAATAATGTCTCTCAGTATAATAATGTCTCAGTATACAGTAATAATGTCTCTCAGTATAATAACGTCTCAGTATAATAACGTCTCTCAGTATAATAACGTCTCAGTATAATAACGTCTCAGTATAATAACGTCTCTCAGTATAATAACGTCTCTCAGTTTAATAATGTCTCTCAGTATAATAATGTCTCAGTATAATAATGTCTCTCAGTATAACAATGTCTCTCAGTATAATAATGTCTCTCAGTATAATAACGTCTCTCAGTATACAGTAATAATGTCTCTCAGTATAATAATGTCTCTCAGTATAATAATGTCTCAGTATAATAACGTCTCTCAGTATAATAATGTCTCTCAGTATAATAATGTCTCAGTATAATAATGTCTCTCAGTATAACAATGTCTCTCAGTATAATAATGTCTCTCAGTATAATAATGTCTCAGTATAACAATGTCTCTCAGTATAATAACGTCTCTCAGTATAATAATGTCTCAGTATAATAACGTCTCTCAGTATAATAATGTCTCAGTATAACAATGTCTCTCAGTGTAATAACGTCTCTCAGTATAATAATGTCTCAGTATAATAATGTCTCAGTATAATAACGTCTCTCAGTATAATAAAGTCTCTCAGTATAATAATGTCTCAGTATAATAACGTCTCTCAGTATAATAACGTCTCAGTATAATAACGTCTCTCAGTATAATAATGTCTCTCAGTATAATAATGTCTCAGTATAATAACGTCTCTCAGTATAATAATGTCTCTCAGTATAACAATGTCTCTCAGTATAATAATGTCTCTCAGTATAATAACGTCTCTCAGTATAACAATGTCTCTCAGTATAATAACGTCTCTCAGTATAATAATGTTTCTCAGTATAACAATGTCTCTCAGTATAATAACGTCTCTCAGTATAATAACGTCTCTCAGTATAATAACGTCTCTCAGTATAATAATGTTTCTCAGTATAACAATGTCTCTCAGTATAATAACGTCTCTCAGTATAATAACGTCTCTCAGTATAATAACGTCTCTCAGTATAATAACGTCTCTCAGTATAATAATGTCTCTCAGTATAATAATGTCTCTCAGTATAATAACGTCTCTCAGTATAATAATGTCTCTCAGTATAATAAAGTCTCAGTATAATAACGTCTCTCAGTATAATAATGTCTCTCAGTATAATAATGTCTCTCAGTATAATAACGTCTCTCAGTATAATAATGTCTCTCAGTATAATAACGTCTCTCAGTATAATAACGTCTCTCAGTATAATAACGTCTCTCAGTATAATAATGTCTCTCAGTATAATAACGTCTCTCAGTATAATAATGTCTCTCAGCCTTGACAGGTTGCGTCTCACAAACAGGACTTCTTTAACCTTCCCATGTTATCATGAGACATATAACCTCATACTGATCGATCAAATTTATTTTCAGTGTGTAGTTTGGATCGGAAAAGCTTTGACCGTTAATCCAATCTGGTGACTCCAGTTTCAGCCTTTACAAGGTTGTCACTTTTTTAAATAGAGGTGTGGCCTGCTTTCACATCCAATAAACCCAAGCACTGACACCAATCACGATATCTTCTTACTCTGTTTTTTTAACGCTAATCTAATCTTCTTCTCTTTATATCTAATCTAACAGGATAGGCGGGTTTCATCTTGTGAGCTCACTCACACTCACACTTACTTATACTCACACTCACACTCACACTTACATTTACACTTACACTTAAACTTACACTCACACTCACTCACTCACTCACTCACTCACTCACTCACTCACACTCACACTCACTCACAATCACACTCACTCACACTCACTCACACTCACTCACACCCACACTCACACACTGAGCAAGAGGCCACCATTTTTCTATACGTTTCCTTTTGCACAAGCTCTTAATGCCATTATGTTGGACAGCCTGCAATAAAAACATCCTCAGTGAGTGAATAAGCCTCACAGAGGCCTCGATTAACAATCCAAACTTTTCCTTACTTATCTATGGATTCCTCTGGTGCACTTTGATCTGTTTTACAACCTGAACAGGATAAAGAAAGATCTTTTCTCAGATTAGAATTGGATTGAATTTTTTATTTTGCGCCAGATGATGAAAAAAAATCTTTTCAAGCTTATCAAAGCAACATCAATAACATTTCTTGGTTAGTCCCCCATTTATACCAGAAATTAGTCTCGTTCTCTTTCTCTACATCTTTATGAATGATGCCCATGATTGGCTAGTGTCACTTTAATTTCCAGGAGAACTCTGACTCTAATTTAACTCATGTTTGTGTGTGTGTGTGTGTGTGTTTGTGTGTGTTTGTGTGTGTGTGAGTGTGTGTGTGTCTGTGTGTGTTTGTGTGTGAGTGTGTGTGTGTTTGTGTGTGTGTCTGTGTGTGTGTGTGTCTGTGTGCGAGTGTGTGTGTGTCTGTTTGTGTCTGTGTGTGTGTTTGTGTGTGTGAGTGTGTGTGTGTGTCTGTGTGTGTGTGTGTTTGTGTGTGTGTGAGTGTGTGTGTGTGTCTGTGTGTGTGTGTTTGTGTGTGTGAGTGTGTGTGTGTCTGTGTGTGTTTGTGTGTGTGTGTGTGAGTGTGTGTGTGTCTGTGTGTGTCTGTGTGTGTCTGTGTGTGTGTTTGTGTGTGTGAGTGTGTGTGTGTCTGTGTGTGTTTGTGTGTGTGTGTGAGTGTGTGTGTGTCTGTGTGTGTCTGTGTGTGTGTTTGTGTGTGTCAGTGTGTGTGTGTGTGTGTGTCTGTGTGTGTGTGTGTTTGTGTGTGTCTGTGTGTGTGAGTGTGTGTGTGTGAGTGTGTGTGTATCTGTGTGTGTGTGTTTGTGTGTCTGTGTGTGTGTGAGTGTGTGTCTGTGTGTGTGTGAGTGTGTGTTTAATTCGACCTAACTGCGCATTTCCTTCATTTGAATTCGCGGTTATAAAATGCTCATAATTCAAAGACTGAACAGTTTGACAGACAGACAGACAGACAGACAGACAGACAGACAGACAGACAGATCCAGGACACTTTGTCTTGTGTCATTAATAAGTAACGCGTATCTGTTCAGACTCTGTAGTAACGTGAGGCGCCGCAGCGCAAAACAAAACACAACCTCTGATAATGGATGCCTTATGGATAGCCAGTGATTGCTCATTAACGACTGAGCATCAAAAGGTGAAGTGTGATCAGCTTTCAGTCAGGTTGTCCTGGCCTTTGTGTACAGTACAGTTCAGATAAGGTAATATGTACCTGTACACACACTCCTAGTAAACCATGATTCTTTTCTTCTCAGGCTACGCAGTTCTGGCCACGCCATGCCACGCCGCTCACTGTTACATAACCAGATAAAGATCTCATTCAGCACCAAATCATGCCTGATTATTCCTGTGCACTTTATACTCCATTTATATAACACCAGCCTACAGAACAAGAAGGTCCAAAGTCTGAACGTTAACTCCTCAAAAGTGGCACTAATCACACCAGACTTTAAACCAATCCTCTCTCTCTCTCTCTCTCTCTCTCTCTCTCTCTCTCTCTCTCTCTCTCTCATTCTGTGTGTGTGTGTGTGTGTGTTTGTGTGTGTGTCTGTGTGTGTTTGTGTGTTTGTGTGTATGTCTGTGTGTGTGTCTGTGTGTGTTTGTGTATGTCTGTGTGTGTGTCTATGTGTGTGTGTGTTTGTGTGCGTCTGTGTCTGTGTGTGTGTGTGTGTGTGTGTGTGTGTGTGTTTGAGGTTAATTCTTTTATAGTCAGGTTACTGATCAACTCTTTAAGATGCCAAAAGTTTTTGGATCCGACCGCTACGGCCACAAAGATTAAGCAAAAGTTTAAACGTGTTTTACATTCGTGAGAAATAAAATAAAAATAAATTACAGGTTGCCTAAACGCCCACCCGAAATAAAGGTACAGTCTGCTGACAAAATACATTTGAGCAATGGAGGAATGAACAAGGAAAAATTCCAGCATTTTGCCATTGTTATTGGCTCCCCGCAGAGGAAACTGAGCTACTCTTGACATCAAATTGAAACCTGTCGACTCAGTGGCTGGTAAACCACTGCTGCAAATGCAAACATTATACAGGGTGGCCTACAGTGCTGTGTGTGTGTGTGTGTGTGTGTGTGTGTGTGTGTGTGGTGTTTGAGACCTTAACTGGCTTGTTTTTTCTGGTACAAGAGACAGAACCTGCATTATTTTAACATTACAGAATTTTATTTTTACTATAATTATATATATATATAATTATATATATTTCATATAATTATATATATATATAATTATATGAAGTGTTTCATGAACAAATCATTCTGACGTTGATTAAAACGCTTCTCTAGTTTAAGCTTCTTTCAGCTTCGTCTTTAAAGCTTCGTTTAAGCACACACACACACACACACACACACACACACACACACACACACACACACACACACACAGCAGTCATATACATGTGTCCTCTCTCTCATCTAGCTTCCACCATGCCGTTATCTTCTCCTTTCATTTCTCTCGTTTCTACTTCTCTTCTACTCCTCTCCATCCCCTCCTCCCTCCATCCCCTCCTTCCTCCTCCATATTGGGCTCCTGGTTTGAGACGAGTCGCTGGCCACCAACCGTAAGCAGCTGGACCTTTTTCTCTGTCTCTGTGTGAAAGCTGGTTAGGAGAAAAGGAAGTCTACCGGCTTTGAGATCTTATCTCCATCCAGCAGCTGAGACCAGCAAGCGGAAGCTAAACTGAGAGAGAGAGAGAGAGAGAGAGAGAGAGAGAGAGAGAGAGAGAGAGAGAGAGAGAGAGAGAGAGAGAGAGAGAGAGAATGTGAAATCGTAGCAGCAGAGACAGAGAGACAGACAGATCTAAGAGGCACAAAGAGACGGAGATGTGGGGAGAAAGAAACAGATGGTCAGGCAGACAGAGAGACAGAAACAGAAGAGAGCCAAAGTAGTACACACAGAGAGACAGAGAAATAGAGAGAAAGGTAAACAGAGTGAAAGAGAGAAATGGGAAGAGAGAGACACAGAAAGAAAGATACAAAGACCCAGAGACAGGCAGATTGAGAAAGAGACAGAAACAGATACAGACAGAGAGCAGACTGAGAGAGAAATAGAGAGAAACATAGATAGCAAGAAAGCCAGAAACAGACAGACAGACAGGCAGACAGATAGACAGACAGACAGAGAGACAGACAGACAGACAGACAGAAAGGCAGGCAGGCAGGCAGACAGACAGACAGACAGACAGACAAACACTTTGAAAGCAACCGAGGGAGAGAGAGAGAGAGAGAGAGAGAGACAGAGATACTAGACACCAAAAGTGTTGAGAGGCAGACAGACAGACAGAGAGACAGACAGAGAGGCAGACAGACAGACAGACAGAGAGACAGACAGACAGACAGACAGACAGACAGACAGAAAGGCAGGCAGACAGACAGACAGCGAGATAGACAGACAAACAGACAGACAGGCATACAGACAGACAGACTTCTTTGACTTTGTTCTTCTATACTGTACTACAGACAATCATACAAATGGATTATCATGAATTAGACTGTGACAGGTTGATTCAAATAAAATGAAACTTTTCATTGTCTTTTACTCTTTTGTGTAGAATGAGTGGAAACAAGATAAAACATTTAAAGGTCCCGTCACAGTAGTGTGAGCAGCGATGATAGTGAGGCAAAGAGGAAAAGTACACAGTAACGAGCAGCACTTCATCATAACGCTAATTAGCTACAACACTGTGGTATTATTTAATACAGAGTTCTAGACTGCATTCATTACATAATAATAATAATAATAATAATAATAATAATAATAATAATAATAATAATAATAATAATAATAATTATAATAATTATAATAATAATAAACTGTGTTTTATGATATAAGGCCACAGTGGAGTAATTTTAATAAAGTTCCTGAATGCTAACGATGGAGGCGGAGCTTCCTAAATTGACAGGCATGTGGAAAGTTCCGATAGTCTATTATTTTCTTCTGGCTGTCAGGAGCCAATCAGAGAAAGCTATAAAATAGAGAAGGCTGGGATTTAGATGTTAACCTTTTTTTTCTTGTGTGTCAAAAAATAGGATAATAAAACATACTTGTAGGTTTTTAATTTTTATTTTTGATTTATTTATTTTCATTTTTTTGTATAGTCCCAGTGGAACATTTGGAGTAAACCAGGAAGCAAATCTCTGACATGTCAAACATCTCGCACTGCAGGTTTTTAGACTAGTTAATAAACTTGATTTTTTTTCCCCATCTTCCTGAAAGTCCTACGGTGTCCTAGAGACAGACAACAGACTGCAATAATAATCTGAACTCAGTAATCTGAACTCTGTCTGTTATTACACGCTAAATTACAGTTCTTTTAAAACACACACACACACATACACACACACACACACACACTCACACACACACACACACACACTCACACACACAAAGCTTTTGCATGCCAAGAACAAACCCACATGGCTGTAATGACAGTGATATTTCTTCTGGCCCAGAATTGACATGAAGGGAGATGATTGTTGTCTCTGTCGTATCGTATACAATCACACACCGTCCACACACACAGACTCTCTGACCCCAAGTGGACGTATATTAAGTGATAACTTCAAACCCAAACGTGTGCAAATGTTTGTACACCCCACTTATGTGTCGGTTTCACCAGGATTCATAATGAAACCATGACAGAAATGAAACACCAAACTACAATCTCACTGAACAGAGAAACCTTAACGAAATATTTTAAATTCTTCTGTGATGGTAAAAAAAAATAATGGTTTAAAGAGCACTAAAGACTTGAATCTGAGACGCAGGTTCTCTGAAGATTGCACCTGAATAATGTTCCCATTTTCCAGCTCCAGCTCGAGATGTCAGGTTTCCAGTGTGAAGCATCAGATGACTGTTTCCAGCTGACAGAACTGAATCCTGCTGCATCTCTTCTGCTCTCACAGCTATAAAGAGATAAAGAGCGCTTATTTGAGTCAGGAGCCGATCACAGGTTTCCCTCGTTCTGATGGCTGCTGCAATGTGATATAACACATATGTGATGTGAAAATATAGAGAGTTTATTAATATACTGAAGTTTAATATCTATCTATCTATCTATCTATCTATCT
>NC_083482.1:14847904-14882904 GCF_030014155.1 Tachysurus vachellii | reverse complement strand
GAGGTGTGAGGCGAACGTGCTAAAAACTATGCCACCGTGACCCCCAACATTTTGTTATTTTGGAAAAAAAAGTGGACGATATTTCGACCCCTGTGGAATCTCAAATCAGTAATCGGTAATCATTTTGACCTCAACAGGAAGTGCTGTGGATAAAACGGTGCAATCGATTTCTATACACATCCAGAGAGACAGAAAAAACATGGCTGCTTGAATATCGGTGCCTTACTTCATGCACAGTTTTCTCATTTGACTTCCACTTGAGAAGAACGACAAAGGAGGATGATTAAGAGGAGCTGATGCTAAGGGTGTGGTGACGAACACTGCAAGAACGTGATAAAAGGAGATGATGTGGCGTTTTCTAACAAGCTCCCACTCCACCTACTGATGACCGCAAAACTTTCAGAGCTCACCATCTCCACAAACACTTAACTCTAAAGCAGAAGTCATTGAATGTCAGCGTTACGTTTTAGTAAAATCATCCTACGGACGAAAGATTATTTGCAATGATGCCACGGAAGAGTGTTAAGTAATGTTCAGGTGTCTCGGTTCATGTGTTTGAAAGATAAAACCTTCGGAAGACTTTGTTACCAAATGGAGTTAAGGAGGTAGCTTAGTGGTTAAGCTTAGTGGATCACTGGTCAGAAGGGCGTGAGCTCAAATCCACTGTCGGATAGTTAGCTTAGATTCCAGGTTCACCGAGCGTCCACTGTCGGGCCCTTGAGTAAGGCCCACAGACCACCAATCGGAAGGTCGTTAGCTCAGATTATAGGTCCACCAAGCATCGAATGCTGGGCCCTCAAGCAAGGCTCTCAGACCATTGTTTAGTAGGTCATGAGCTCAATTCCCAGGTTCACCACGTGTCTACTGCGAGGCCCTTGTGCAAGACCCTCAGACCAAAAATCGGAAGGTTGTTAGCTCAGATTCCAAGTTCACCAAAAATCCACTGCCGGGCATTGGAGCAAGGCCCTCAGACCAGTGATTAGAAGGGTGTGTGCTCAAATCCCAGGTTTAATAAGTGCCCACTGCCGGGCCCTGGAGCAAGGCCCTCAGACCACCAATCGGAAGGTCCTTAGCTCAGATTCCAGGTTCACCAAGCGTCCACTGCTGGGCCCTCAAGCAAGGCTCTCAGACCATTATTCAGTAGGTCATGAGCTCAAATCTCAGGTTCACTAAGCATCTATATATAAAGATTTGTTAAAATGTAAGTCTTGATAAGAATGACTGCTAAATCAGACTTTATAAGTTTATTATAAATATTTATTATCACAAATACAAAAAATAGCAGTGATTGTCCTCTCAGTGCATTTCAGCGCACGTCTTTGCTTCTTATATACACAATCTCCTTTTGTGTGTCTAACACACACTGAAGTGAAGTGTGTGTTTTATCACATTTGTAGGCCAACAGTGTGTTTTTATCTCTTTATCAGTGCAGTGTGCTGAATGTCACACTCCAGTTACACACACTGACACCCGAGAAACAAAAAGCCTTTCTCTGGAACTCTCGTCTGTGTTTTCGTACGTTTTCTTCCTCTTTTCTTTTTCATGCTTTTTTTTCTTTCAAGCTTTAGTCTGTCGTAGTCGCTTCTCCGTACACACACACACCCACACACACATACATACACACACACACACACACTTAATGTCATTTAATGTCAAGATCAGTGTGTTTTGTTGGTTGCACCTGCGTTACGTTCGGCTGTAAATCTTTTAGTCTGCACATTTTTATCGTGTATCTGTTGATACAGTACAAAGATAACACACACACAAACACACACACACGCGCACACACACACACGCACACGTAAACACATACACCAAGGTTTGTAAGCATAAATACACACATAACACCATTAACTAAGCTGAGATCTGAAAGTCTGATATCAGCTACTGCTTTTATTTACTTTTATTTATCCTTTAATAAAAAAAAAAACGAACATGTAATATAATGAAAAAAAGGAATAAAAAACTCTTATAAAAAGCTCCATATGAATTAAATAATCAGACGATACATGATACTGATACTGTGGTTTATTCCTCTTTTAGCACAAGTTTCCAAATATTATGACGATTTGTTAATTATTCCTTGTTTAGACCAGATATCATGAGTTTTATACATTTTTAGCTACAGTTAATATTGTGGAAGGCCCCGAAAGACGTTAGTTCCTGTTCTCACTTCATTCTCTCGACCAGGATTCCTTTTTTATTTAATAATAATGATATATAAAAAATCCACATATCTGTATACAGACAAATACAAAAGAAAGGCACCACAAAAAGTCCCAGAACACTACAGAGTGTTAAAGCAACGCTAACACTGTCGACTCCTTCCATGAAAGTCAAGCGAACCTTTCCATCTTTTCCTGATTATCTTTATTTTTTTTAAAAAAACACATTCATCTCCAGCTGTGAATGAGCCGTTACCACGGTAACGATGACGTACCAGAACGATACGTTGACGTAAACGTCGACACCTTTGGACCAATCAGAATCCAGGATTCAAGACAGAACAAGTCATTTGGTGGCAAATAAAAGTAAATAATCTCATAACCTCGAACTCTAATTGGTTGTTTAGGCAAACTGGTGCATCACGTCGTAATGAAATCAAGCAGAATTATGATGTCATCTTGTCTAAATCTTGCCTTAAATAACAAAGAAATAGAGAGAGAGAGAGAGAGAGAGAGAGAGAGAGAGAGAGAGAGAGAGAGAGAGAGAGAGAGAGGTAGAAACTGAACTAGTATTGTTTTCTACATGAAAGTGACAGTGATGAATTGATCTACATCTCTCTCTCTCTCCCTCTCTCTCTCACTCTCTCTTTCTCTCTCAGTCACTCGCTCTATGTCTCTCTGTCTTCCTCTTAATTCACATTGTTAACAGGGGAAAAAAACAAAAGAACAAAAGCTATTAATAATAGACTTTTTCAGTTCTAAGTATTCAAAGTGTAATGACTTTCTTTCTTTCTTTTTTTGTTTCATTTTTCTTTTGGTCAGATTTTGGTCAGATTAATTATCAGCTGAGTTCATGGACTACAGATCAACACTTTAAAAGCACGATAAATCAACCCGAATAAAGATGAAGAAAAAGAAAATCTAGAGTTTTTATAAAGTACAAATTATTTTATTGCTTTACTTTTTTGGTGACCATGCTGGTTGATTTGAGGTAAATCTCTCTCTCTCTCTCTCTCTCTCTCTCTCTCTCTCTCTCTCTCTCTCTCTCTCTCTCTCTCTCTCTCTCTCTCTCTCTCTCTCTCTCTCTCTCTCTCTCTCTCTCTCTCTCTCTCACTTTGACAGTCTCTGTTTCTCTCTATCCTTCGTCTCTATCTCATATTTCACACACTACTGTACATATAGAATACAACACTGTTCTGTAATGTTATGTAATACTGCATATTAGTATTATTATTATTATTATTATTATTATTATTATTATTATTATTATTATTATTATAAAGAACCTTTTATAAAGATGTTTTGATCTGTAGTGCAAAAAAAAAAAAGTGATATGAGTTTTATGTACCCAAGACTAAGATAACGAATCATTTACCTTTTATCAGTCTTAAATTCTTGAATAAAAAAGTGTTTGTGTGTGTGTGTGTGTGTGTGTGTGTGTGTGTGTGTGTGTGTGTGTGTGTGTGTGTGTGATTACAGTTCGAACACAATCAGATGAGTTATTTACAGCTACGTTTTAGCCAGATGCTACACAGAGTTGTGTGTCTATGGTGCGAGTGTGTGTTTGTCTGATCTGTCTGTGAGGCGAACGTGCTAACCACTAAGCCACCGTGCCCCCCATTAAATAAATAAATAAATAAATAAGTTAATTAATTAATTAAAAAAATGCTATGGAAATGAATTCATAGCTGATAAAGCAGCAGGTGATGATCACTTTTTGGTGACTAGTTAAGAGTTAAAGTCGGACACTGTGTTGGCGTCTCGCAATACAAATTCAGATCTGAAAGGTTCCGAGCTCATCGTGTGCAGGAGGAGACCTCTCGTACACTCCGAGCAACCCGATATCTACGAAGCGAGAGGGCCGTGTTTTCACTTCTGATTAGATTTATCTCCCGATGATGGACTTATTTTGTAAGGGAAATATACAGGAACAGCATGGCGAGATCCAATATCAGCACGCCGTTTTCTTACAAAACAAACACTCGGTTTGGAAGAAAATGCCTTCTATTATAACTCTAGTAGGTCAGAGAGTCACATCGATTACAGGAAAAAGTCCTTTCTGACGGGTACGACAACAAAACGGCGTGAAGATGCAGGTGAAAACAAAACACGATGAAACTCAACGAGGTGTGAAACGCTTTCCAGTTGTTACAAAACAAAAAGGCATGTCCTGAGGTACACGTCTGTGGCTGAGCTCCACACCGGGACTGCCACAAGTATGACAAAAATGCATGTGGAAGATAAGGAACTCAGTCTGTGTTAATTATCTTTTTAAATGTGCAGCGCACACATACCCACCCACCCACACACACACACACCACACACACACACACACACACGCACACACTCACACAGGTGTTGATCGATGCTGTCCGTCAGTCAAAGCTGTTAGATCGGATCGTGTGTAAAATCAAGACCCGGTCTTATTTTTGGTTCCTTGTTTATCATGTTTTATTGGACAAATACGGACCCTAGAGGGCACTCCGTCAGGACCTCTGGGCCCTTTAGGGCACTTCATTAGGGCATGTGATAGCTCACTTGTTAAGGTGCTGGTCTACTGTTTAAAGTTTGTAAGCTAGAATCCCAGATCCACCAAACTGCCACTGCTCGGCCCCTGAGTAAGGCCCTTAACCTTCAATTGCTCAGTTGTATAAAATGAGATTAAATTGTATGTGGCTCTGGATAAGGCCTCATGTTCTCTCACCATATAGAAGAATGAATCATGTACTTTGACCTAAAAGGTCACCCATCAGTGCACTTCTTCATGTTTTCTCGAACACAGTAGTATCCTATAGGGCACTTCAGTACGTATTCTCAACTAGAGCGACAACATAGACACCAAATAAATGAAAGCTACAGTATAGGACTGAATCATGTATCTTTCAATAGAATTCACACCCTAGAAGGCACTTCCTCATGCTTTCATGCCTCATGCTTTCTTGAATGTACCTCCTAAAGGGCACTTAATCATGTTTTCTTGAATGTACCTCCTAAAGGGCACTTAATCATGTTTTTTTGCTTTTATAGTGACACCTTAGAGGCCAGTTCATCAAAAATGAGGGCTCACTATAAAGTTTTCTTGAACGTAGCGGCACCCTACAGGGCAGCCATTAGGGCACTTCATCACATTTCTTTCAGCGTCAGCATCTGTTACTGCATACATTTATTTTATTTACCCTGGTTTTAATTTCTCAGCTCAGCTAGAAACTTTACATTAACAAAATGTTTACTGAATGTTTTCATAATTTGTGATTTATAAACAGTCATGTTTACAATCGTGTGTGTGTATGTGTGTCTGTGTGAGAAAGAGATAGAGAGAAAGAGAGAGAGAGAGAGAGAGAGATACAGAGAGAGAGAGAGAGAGAGATAAAGAGAGAGAGAGAGAGAGAGAGAGAGAGAGAGATAAAGAGAGAGAGCGAGAGAGAGAGAGAGAGATAAAGAGAGAGAGAGAGAGAGAGAGAGAGAGAGAGAGAGAGAGAGATAAAGAGAGAGAGAGAGAGAGAGAGAGAGAGAGAGAGAGAGAGAGAGAGAGAGAGAGAGAGAGAGAGATAAAGAGAGAGAGAGAGAGAGAGAGAGAGAGAGAGAGAGATACAGAGAGAGAGAGAGAGAGAGAGAGAGAGAGAGAGAGAGAGAGATAAAGAGAGAGAGAGAGAGAGAGAGAGAGAGAGAGAGAGAGAGAGAGAGAGAGAGAGAGAGAGAGAGAGAGAGAGAGAGAGAGAGAGAGAGAGAGAGAGAGAGAGATAAAGAGAGAGAGAGAGAGAGAGAGAGAGAGAGAGAGAGAGAGAGAGAGAGAGAGAGAGAGAGAGAGAGAGAGAGAGAGAGAAAGAGAGAGAGAGAGAGAGATAAAGAGAGAGAGAGAGAGAGAGAGATACAGAGAGAGAGAGAGAGAGAGAGAGAGAGAGAGAGAGAGAGAGAGAGAGAGATAAAGAGAGAGAGAGAGAGAGAGAGAGAGAGAGAGAGAGAGTACCATGACATGATTGTTTGCTATTACTATGTTAACCTGTACCAGCTGTGATGGCAGGATGAGTGGTTGTGGTTTAAAGCTGTGGCCTGAATCCTTGCACACATGCACACACACACACACACACACACACACATTATATACACAATACAGTCAAAAAGTTTGAAATCAAAGGCTGATGCTCATCACACTACAGAAGCTTTTCACGACAAATGACATCAGCCTGTCGAGCTACGTTATAACCTTTAGAACACAAAATACAGTAAACTACAAAGTCATCTGTGATGTCATTTTAGAACGTATTAAATCAATTAGTGAAATGATGTCATAGTAACACGGCCTATTTGTTACATCACTTTGACATCCAGACTGGCAAAGCAGGTTGTTTTGGGAGCTGATGTTTTAAGGGATAAGCCTTAATAATTGTTTAATGAAGTGTTTATGCAGACATCGGAATCATTTAAAATGATTGGCTTATGTAGGAGTCATATAGCTCTACGAGGAGTTATAAGGGAAACCTGTACTTTAATGATCCCTGCTGAAACATGTGGAAAGAGGTGACACGTCGAATATGTCCAACTGTCATTTGATCTAAATAGAAGCATCAAGTATAAGTCATGAATATTGTAAGTCGGTGATATGTAGCACTATAAGCATTTATAGCAGGTTGAAATGCCAGTGCCGTGTTTCAGTTAAAACTCCATGAGCAGACATTAAAGCTGTTATTAAAACTAAACCTAATTAAATATAACTAAAACATAAAAGTATATATATCATGAATATCATATATAGGTATTATGTAGAACTATAAGCATTTATAACAGGTTAAAATGCCAAAGCCATGTCTATTTTGAAACTCCATGAGTGGACATTAAAGCTGTCATTAAAGCTAAAGGTTTTTTATAAAATAAAACAGAAGAATCAGTTATAACTCATGAATATCATAGGTAGGTGTTATGTAGCCCTATGAGCATTTATAACAGGTTGCAATGTCATAGTCAGGTCCATGTTGAAACCCCAAGAGGGGACACCTAGAATTCATCCTGCTGTCATTAAAGCAAAAGAAAATTATGTTTAAATAAATTGAAGCATCAATTAGGTGTTATGTATATCCTATGTAGGTGTTATGTAGCCCTTATGACCATTTATAACGTCCATCTAAAAAAAAATATTTTGATGAAACGGTCAGAGATGCCAAGAAAACGATTTTTAAAGACAAATTAAAATAAAAAATACAAATAAATACAAAATAAAATTGAAACCAAAAATAAATAATTACAAAAAATATAAGCAAGTAAAGATTTACTTAGAAGAAATGTAAATAAAATAAAAGTTGAATAAATAATAATAATAGGTATTATAATAATAATAATAATAATAATAATAATAATAATAATAATAATAATAATAAATAGTTTAAGTATACTTTATTTATTTATTTATGAATGTTTACTGGTGTTTTCCAGATCTTTTGCAGATAGATTACAGTTCATCAGCTCATCATGTTGCTCATTTACAGTAAAGAGATATCACTCAACAGGAAATGGGCGGGGAAATCTAACTGCCACCAGCCATTAGAGTTGAATCATTTAACATGAATCAATTCACAACCTGACACTCCACTAAACCATAGTCGTGATCCTTATAACCTGACATTAGTGAGACATTTAGTTTGTATATAAAATAACACAAGCCTCATCGTCGGTCCTCTGATCTCTTTCCATGCTAACAGAGACGACTTTTTACACAACAAGATCTCTCTAATTACTGATATGTAGTTATTCGGATAATTTAACAAGATAATCTTTAACTCGCTAGTTACTATTTTAACTGTTTTACACATCTTTTATTCTTGCTAACTTGAAGAAACTATACATAATTTAGACTAGCTCGCTAATTTAAGCTTCAAGCTAAATTGATTAACTAGATCATTTAAAAAGATGATAAAATAATATTTCAGTTAGCTAATTGGAGAAACCAATGTATAATCTGAATTAGCAGGCTAAAATAGGTTTTTTTGGTTAAAACATTTTTTTTCTTCTAATTTTTTATAAAGAAAAGGGTTTAGGAGTAAGATCACTAAGTGTTCAATTTCACTTAGATGGACAACAGACGCAGTCATATCAACGTTGGGTTTAGGAGAAATCCCACAGTGCGAGTGTGTGCATGTGTGTTTTGCTGCACGCCGCAGCTTGTGTGTTTTATCAGTTTGATGAGTCAGGATTCTTCTCAGGATGCTTTTTAAGAAAAACTGAGATGTGAAGAGCTCCCAAAGGTCCACTGAGCACTCACCATCGTGTGCTGATAAGATTGAAACCTCTGATCACAACTTCTTGAGAAATTCACATACAAACCTGTTTACCACAATACACCAGAAAAATACAATGGAATTAGACAAAAACTCATATACAAAGCTCATCTGAAAATACACACACCTGAGAGATGGTGGGACCAGTCGAGCAGTGCTGAGGGTTTTGAGGTTTTGAGGCTTTGTAGGCAAGCAGCAGAGGAGCGCAGCATCAGGGTGATATGTGAGAACTTAGGCAGATTTAATAACAAGTCGTGCAGCTGCATTTTGGATCATTTGCAGAGAACGAATTGCATTCATAGACAGACCTGACAGCCGTGAGTTACAGTAGTCCAGTCTTGAGATGACAAGAGAATGAACAAGTACCTGAGCAGCCTGTGTGGATAAAAATGTCCGAATCCTTCTTCTGTTGTAGAGAAGGAACCGACATGAGCATGTCACATTGGCAGCATGTGAAGAAAAGGACTGTTGAATGTCTGTGGTTACACTAAGATTGCGAGTTGTGACTGAAGGGGAGATCAGATCGTTATGGAGAGATATTCTAAGATCATGATCTGGGGATGACTCACCTGTGATGATCAGCAGTTCAGTTTTACTAGCATTGAGCTTCAACCGAAGAGCTGTCATCCACGATGATATGTTGAGATCAGAACAGAAGCTGGGGTATCTGAAGGCAGTAAGGAGAAGATAAGTTGAGTATCATTAGCATAGCAGTGGTAAGAGAGCCTGTGTGAGGAAATAACTTTACCAAGAGAGTGAGTATATAGGGAGAAAAGGAGAGGACTAAGTACTGAGCCCTGGGTGACACCAGTGTAGAGTCTGCATGGAGAAAACAGACACACACAAACAAAGCTCATCTGAAAATATACACACACACACACACACACACACACACACACACACACACACACACAAAGCTCATCTGAAAAAACACACAAAGCTCATCAGAAAATACACACACACTCACACCCACACCCACACACAAAGCTCATCTGAAAATACACACACACACGCGCACACACACACAAAGCTCATCTGAAAAAACACACAAAGCTCATCAGAAAATACATACACACACACACACACACACAAAGCTCATCTGAAAAAAACACACAGCTCATCAGAAAATACACACAAACACACACACACACACACAAAACTCATCTAAAAATACACACACAAAGCTCATCTGAAAATACATACGTGCACACACACTCATCCGAAAACACACATACAAAATTAATAATGAAATAAAATGTCAAATAATATTAAGATAATGGCACTTCGCTAGTTAGCTAAATAATTTTACAATAACACACTAGATACAACATACAACATGATTTTAATAAAATGACTAATTTACTAAAAATATAACTAGCTAGCTAATATAATATAAAAAGCTAATATAAAAAGCTTATTTAATAAAAAAAAAAAAAAAACTATCTAACTAACATATTTAGCTAATTTGCAAAATATAATAAGCTAGCCAATATAACAAGTTACTTTATTATTACATTTTACTGTCTAGTTACTATGACAAGCTCATTTACAATATATAACTAATTTAACAAGCTAATTTACAAAAGTATCTGTTAATTCCAACATAATTTTCTTCCCTCCAACACATAAACTGCAGAGTTTCCCGCTCGTGATTACGACTTTGCAATGGCGGTCATGTGCGATCGAACCCAGAGATGATTCTTTTTTAGAACATCGCCTCTTGAAGTGTTTTTGTTCCAACAGTCTGATTTGTAAACAAATTAGTTTAGAGTTTCTTTTAGCGGAAACAGCTCTGACACTGAAGACACCTTTCATAAAGCTTCCACAGTTAAATGTTTATAAAGCTATATAATGTTAAATAAAGCCAGTTATTACCTGGCGTTGGGGTCAGTAGTGCTGCGACGTTAGTGTAAAGCTTTTGTACGAGGACTTCATTCATTTCTGTTGTGTTGTCAGGTGTTGATCAGGTGAATGTGAGTGTTATGGAGATGAATATGGGGGAAAACGGTTTGTAACTTCCTGTCCTGGCCTGCAGGGATGAAACCATGTCTGTGCTTTGTGTGCGATCCTATTATGTGAAAATATATATACAAAAAATTGCCAGAGGCTTATTTAGTCTACCTCCAGTCAGTTCTGTTCACATCTTCTTTCTGTTTGATTTGAGGCCAAATCGAACATTTTTTTTATATAGCTTAAAATGTAAAAATAAATAAATAAATAAACTTTTATGCTATTTTTATAGATAGTAACAATTTTTTTAAAATACTTTTTTATTTGCTAATTTGTTTTCTTAGTTGTGATATATATATCTTTCCGAAATGGAATTATCACCCCACCCCCAGCCCCGAGCCACACACCCCCGCACACACCCCCACAGACATTAACTCAATTGTTTCTTGTAAAACTAAATTGTAAATATAAAAATAAATAAATAAATAAATAAATAAATAAATAAATAAACTTTTATGTTATTTTTATAGATAGTAACTAACTAACTTTTTTTTAATACTTTTTTATTTGCTATTTTGTTTTCCTAGTTGTGAGATTTATTTATTTATTTATTTATTTATTTATTTATGGTTGGTTGGTTGGTTGGTTGTTGGTTTTATTTTTGGGTGATGATTCCGGATGGAATTATCACAAAACCCGCCCGAGCCCCGAGCACCCCCCCCACCCCACACCACCACCACCACCCCACACCACCACCACCCACCCCACAGACATTAACTCAACTATTTCTTTATTTTTTGTTTGTCTCATTGCTTTTTCGGTTCTATGGTTCACGTTATTTCTCATTGACACACACACAATTCTGCCAGACAACTTGATCACAAAAGACAAGCTTAAACACAGTTTATCCCCAATCTGAGGTTCAGTGCAAGGCGGCAGAATCTGTGCTAGTCATCCAGTACCGATGTTTTGGGTAAAACACTGGAGCACAGCATGCCAAAATGAGCTCATCTTCACCGTCTCAGAGATACACGCTCCACCATAGAAGCCTCAACAGACAAGTTGGCCCGGCTTACGGCGTCTAGACTACTGAATTACCCTGAGAGGGATTAGCTTTGTGAAGCTTTGTCTACACTATCCCCAATTATCTGCTTCATCATGCTGCTATAGATAGCCGTGTGGATGTGACGATGTGTTTGGGGTTGAAGGGTTTGCCTGCACGCTGGAGGCTCACAGTTTGTGTCATATAGAGTGAAATGAGCACAAACACTTTCACAATGAGCAACACTTCTACGACTGGTGAAGTCAGATGAGCTGATGAAGGACAACATGTTTTTCGACATTGATGGTAAATCGGTGTCGTACAGTGATTGTATCAGTAAATGGGATTCTTTGAAGTTTGTACACTGAGCTAAGAAAAGTTTATTGTGCTTTTACACTTGTTTTTTTCTGGAAACACAGAGGCCAACGAGTCAAAGTCATTGAGACTAAATGAGCACATTTTTTATCAGATGTTGATAAATTTTTTATATGAGACATTTAACGTTTGTCCCAAACGATATACTACACACTCACACTATGCACCTACTGTATGTACAAACCAGAATGTGTACGTCAGCCATCTTGGTAGTTGTTTTTTATCTGGCATTAGCGCCTGGTAGCAAGGCCCCGTCTTCCTCATAAGTAAAGCTCCAAGAGTTGAGTGCATTAAGTGTCCAAAAAAATGTAAATAAATGAAATAGAAAAAAATATTATTACTTCCTTTTGGATTTTTCAGTGTGGACACTATTTATGCTACACCATAACAGGGAATAGTACATAAGTATGGGATTTAAGACAAGCCTTTAAGTTTTAATTTATAGATTATTTCTGGTTTTTATTATTTTTTTTATGTCATTAAGATTAAAAAAATAATGCTGTCGAAGAAACGACTGTTTATATAGTTTAATAGATCAAGAACTTGCTCATCAGACATTCCAGTACATTATCGCTATTAACTGTCGTGAAGTAATGGAATAAAATATTTGCTATCATCGGTAAATATTTCCCTGAAGTTGTTTATTTACCTCCTAAATCACATCCTGAATGGTTTCATTCCTTATCACTAAGCTATCTATCCTGCTAACAAGTGCCTGGATGGGTGATGGTGCACTTTCTGTCCACCTTACACCTACTGCTTGCAAATCTTTTAATTTTTCTGCACCAGTTCCACAACAGCTGCATCCATCTAATGGTCGCAGCAGATGGTGTTTACGCAGATGCACACACCTGGATGACATCACTGTCCGTCCTGGGAGCTGAGCCGCACACCTGGTGCACCTCCAGGAGCTCTTTTACATATATAATTGTCATGGCGAACAATGTCACGGCAAGGAAACCCCTAATTATTTACACCAGCCGCTAATCCCTGAGCACAACCTCACCTGAGCGCTTCCTTCTCGTGTTCAGCCGGCGGATTAGATCAAAAACATCCCTCAGGGGCTAAATCTGCATGCTAGACGTGTTAGAATGCTTTCTAAAGCCACGCAGAATTTCTTGTCAGTCTGTATGACATAACCTGTAAAGTGTAAATAAAGTGTATTAACGCACATCCTTCTATTTAGATTATATAATGAATTTCCCCGGACAATTAAAATTAAAACGATAATAATTTTCCGCTGACGTCATCCGGATAGGTAAATAGAAACATACTGCGGTAAGGGTTTCAGGGTTAACACGAACATACGTGAATAATCCTGCACTAACACATGAATTAATGCTTAATTAATGTTAAAATTAAAGTATGGACTAATTATGAACTAATGAAGAGATAACTACAACGCGAGTCTTCAGAATTCTTATTCAGAATTTATGTGGCTTAGTGGTTAGCACGTTCTTTTCACACCTCCAGGGTTGGGGGTTCGATTCCCGCTTCCGCCTTGTGTGGTTTTGTCTATTATTCATCGTTGGCATCGTTTTTACTTTGGTCTCAACGGCAGAAAAACTCCTGGTTGTTCGATTATGTGCTCTGGCACAGAAGTCGTCTTTTATAACGTGTGATTTATGTCGAAAGGTATATAGGTAAAATTGTGACAGTCACACACACACACACACACACACACACACACACACACACACACACACACACACATTGACTTTTGCTTGCTAAACTGTGCCTATCTCAGGCGTCATTGGGCATCAAGGCAGGATACACCCTGGACGGAGTGCCAACCCATCGCAGGGCACACACACACACTCTCATTCACTCACACAATCACACACTACGGACAATTTTCCAGAGATGCCAATCAACCTACCATGCATGTCTTTTGGACCGGGGGAGGAAACCGGAGTACCCGGAGGAAACCCCGAGGCACAGGGAGAACATGCAAACTCCACACACACAAGGCGGAGGCGGGAATCGAACCCCCAACCCTGGAGGTGTGAGGCGAACATGCTAACCACTAAGCCACCGTGACCCCCTATCTTTAATATGATTTCTTTATATTATTAACATGCAGGACATCATCAGCCCACTTTACACGACAAACTCTCCTCTGAACTTCCAGTACTTCTGGTCTCTCTGGTCCTGTGTCCTGACTTTTGATCTGCAGGACATCAACAACATTCTCATGATGCACAGATTGGCTAATTTGTCCTCCCTCTATTGTTAAACATGAGATCAGTGACAAGTTTGAGGGTTTGGTTGATGAGGTCATCGCTTCTGGGGCTTTTTTTCATTTTTGGTTAAAAGCAGTGAAATGAACTCACTCTTATGACCTGCAGAGTTCAAAGCGTAAAGAGTAAAAAAAAAACACGACGTCATATTAACCAGGGGTTAAATCGACATAAGCCTAGGTTTTGTTTATGTCTAGGTCAAAGTGTCTGAAGGCAAGCAGAAGGTGCTTTAGAGAGTTGACGTGAAGTTCTGGTGACACCTGAGTAAAGTGACAGACACGACTTGACTTACAGGTTGTGATATGATGCATTTCAGGCTGATTAAAGCGACTTTAGAAGGTCATGACAGCTCATTCAGTGCCTGAGTGCTTTTGTACTTCTGGGAAATCAGAAGATAAGAAACAACTGTAGAAAGAGGAAAGTCTCTCGCTGTCTGTCTTCACGGTAAGATTTCATAATAATCCCATAAACAGTGATTTTTATGATTAGATTTTAAGTCCAAATAATATTTAAATTACACTTCTACGGTGTTATATTAAGTATTTCTAAAATAGATAAATAAATAAATAAATAAATACATAAATAAATAAATCTCTTAAATGGGATTATGAACCTCACTTTCCTTAAGAGAGTGAAAAAAATGTTCATAATACCATTACTACAAAGTCATGGGATTGCCGTATTAAAAAAATACTAGTAGCAAGATTATGAAACTCACTTTCTGTAGAGAGAGAGAGAGAGAGAGAGAGAGAGAGAGAGAGAGAGAGAGAGAGAGAGAGAGAGTGTGTTTTATGTGTGTGTTTTAAATTGTTTGACAGGATAAAACACCCCCCTTCTAAAAAGCCATTTGAACAAAGTGTGTGTGTGTCAGACAGAGAGAGAGAGAGAGAGAGAGAGAGAGAGTGTGTGTGTGTGTGTGTGTGTATCAACATTTCAAATATGGGATATAACTGTCTTCAAATTGCCTCAAGGTTAGGACAGGTGGTTAAGAAATGTAAAGCACTCTCTCTCTCTCTCTCTCTCTCTCTCTCTCTCTCTCTGTCTCTTTCTCTCTCTCTTTCTGTCTCTCTCTCTCACACACACACAAACACTTTCTCTCTCTCTCTCTCTCTCTCTCTCTCTCTCTCTCTCTCTCTCTCTCTCTGTCTGTCTGTCTCTTTCTCTCTCTCTTTCTGTCTCTCTCTCTCTCTCACATCACACACACACACCTTCTCTCTCTCTCTCTCTCTCTCTCTCTCTCTCTCTCTCTCTCTCTCTCTCTCTCTCTTTCTGTCCCTCTCTCTCTAGAAAAGCTTATCTTCTGAAAAATCCTTGAACAATTGTATGTGTGTGTGTGTGTGTGTGTGTGTGTGTGTGTCTGTGTGTGTGTGATGAAAAAGTTTTAGCAAAATCTGAAAATGAAAATCTTTATTTAAAGAGAAAGGATTCAGAACTCTGTCAGAGCTGATAATTAGAGTGTCACGGCTTAAATGTTTATAAAAATCAAATGAGCAGAAATATGAAACTCTTCGTCCTTCAGAGTGCGAGAAAATATTTATAACTCAGAAGTCATCACGTCAATGTCATGTCAGGGTCAAGTATTTATAAAAATCTATCCAGTGTCATGACATAAGCATTCACATAAGATGTCATAAGCAGACATAGGAAACTATAATGTGTGTCTGTAATGTCTATTGATTATTCATGGTGCTGTGTTTATGTACGTGTCATAACACTTTGTGTCATCAGATATGTGTTTTCTTTGAGGTAAGATTAAGCTGTTATAAGTGTTTATGTAGCTTTATGTCCGTTGGCATGTAAGGATATGTCGCTTGATGCATATTGGTAAAATTTTAAGTGTGTATGTAACATGTATAAAGTGTGTCTGGAGCATGTATGAAGTGTATATGAAAAGTATATGAAGTGTGTATGAAGTGTGTATGAAGAGCGTATGAAGTGAGTATGAAGTAAGTATGAAGTGTATATATTGAAGTGTATATTGAATATATATTGAATATATATATTACATATTACATATATATTGAAGTGTGTATAAAACGTGTATGAAGTGTGTTTGAAGTGCGTATGAGGTGTATATGTAAAGCATGTATGCAGTGTGTATAAAGTGTGTATGATGCAAATATAAAGTGTGTATGAATTGTGTATGAATTGTGTATGAATTATGTATGAATTGTGAATGAATTGTGCATGTCTGGAAAAAAGTTTCATGTTGTAAACAGCACAGGAGATTGGGGTTAGCTGCATGAGGGTGTGTGTGTGTGATAGCAAAAGACAAAGCAGAGCAGGATGCGCACGTGTGTATATATGTGTGAGTGAGTGCGTGTGTGTGTGTGTGTGTGTGTGTATATACATGTAAGACCAGGTGTGTTAAACTTCCGCTGTTGCGCTCCTGTTATTTAACTTGGCGTGTGATTTGGATGGAGATAAGGCTGCAGGGCTCAGTAACAGACGCTTGGTCACTCGCTCACACTCTTACTGAGAGAGATAGGTGCTGAGCGACCACAGACCCCGGACTCAAGCCCCGCCCCCCCTGACCACAGGAAGTGTGGGGACTGATAAACACCCGGCGCTTCCTCTTTCTGCGTGCTTCAACTAGCAAACCAGCAGCTTCCTCACGGAATGCAATTACATAACCCTCACCTCAACTCTTGTTCTCTCTCACACACACAAACACACACACATACACAAACACACACACTCACAGCTCGAGTTACTCATACATACGTGACAATTATAAACATTAAAAAGGTTTTTATGCATTTACAAGTATAGACAGAAATGAGAAAGGTTATATGCACATTTCGAATACGCACATTAACACACATTCATTAAACGCGTGTCAAGTCTCACCATCATTAACCTTACATTTCTAAGACAAAAACACACACATTCTCGACTTTCACAACATGACGACAGACACACACATCTTCCTGGTGAGTTTGCTTGTTGTTACACGAGTTGTTGAGACAAAAGCCATCTTTTTTTGACAGATACACAAAGACAAGCATCTTTACCGTGCACAAACACACAGTGATTGTTATGTAGAAATATCGTGTTACCACATCAACCAACACAAGAACAAATACACATCACGCACAACACACCGAGACCACAAGACTGGCACAAGACTTTCCTCTGAAGATACTGAACTTGTCTGTAACAAGATAAGATCGATAAATATATAAAAAGAGAGACAGACTGATAGACAGTGATACAGACAGAAAGAGATAGATACATACACAGACAGACAGACAGACAGACAGACAGACAGACAGACAGACAGACAGACAGACAGACAGATAGATAGATAGATAGATAGATAGATAGATAGATAGATAGATAGATAGATAGATAGATAGACTGACAGACCAGGTAGATAGATCGATAGACAGATAGATAGATAGATAGACAGACAGACAGACAGACAGACAGACAGACAGACAGACAGACAGATAGATAGATAGATAGATAGATAGATAGATAGATAGATAGATAGATAGATAGATAGATAGATAGATAGACTGACAGACCAGGTAGATAGATAGATAGATAGATAGATAGATAGATAGATAGATAGATAGATAGATAGATAGATAGATAGATAGATAGATAGATAGATAGATAGACTGACAGACCAGGTAGATAGATAGATAGATAGATAGATAGATAGATAGATAGATAGATAGATAGACAGACAGACAGACAGACAGACAGACAGACAGACAGATAGATAGATAGATAGATAGATAGATAGATAGATAGATAGATAGATAGATAGATAGATAGATAGATAGATAGACTGACAGACCAGGTAGATAGATAGATAGATAGATAGATAGATAGATAGATAGATAGATAGATAGATAGATAGATAGACAGACAGACAGACAAACGGAAGGACGGACGGACTTTGGCAACAAAGTCATCATGATCACATTTTTTTCTCCACTCTGATGTTCTGCAGCTCTTCACCCGGACCTGTATGTTTGTCCTCATTGCAATGCCGCCGTGTGATTGGCTGACTGGATTAGATTACATCATTACAGGCTACATACTCTAATTAGATAAGACTGAGACCACATACTAGAATTTATGTTACATTACTGATGACGTAGAACAAGGTTCAGGTGGACTTTTGTCCGAGGCTGAGCTCTTCTGTTGTGTGTTAACTGACTTGTACAGCAGGTTAAACAATAACCGTGTTGACTGTTGATAATAAAATCAACACACACACTGTATATATTTGTCACGTAAAGACGGGTGAGGAACTAAAGAAATAGAAAAATCCATATGAAGTGAGTTATTAAGGTACTGAGTCACCAGTGAAGCTTTAATCCAAGTCTCCAAGACTGAAGATTCTGGAGAGATCATCTAATCAAATCTAATCAAATCTAATCAAATCAAATCAAATTTTATTTGTCACATGCACATACATACAGGTTACGACATGCAGTGAAATGCTTTATGCAACTGTCCGGTATTAGAATAAAAAGTATAAAAAAGCAAAAAAATAAAATAATAAAATAATAAAAAAAAGTATAAACTATATAAGAAAACTATATTAAAAACTATATAATAAATAAATATATGAAAATATAAAAGGAGAAATAATGTATATACATATGCATAAATGTGTATGGTTTTTAAATATTGTCCTTAAAGTGTCCATGTGCAGTATGGAGTGTAAATAGTGTATAAAGTGTATAAAGTGGCACTGTGCTGTGCAAGTCCAGAGTTAAAGTTACAGTGACAGTCCAGAATTAAAGTGTCAGTGCAAAAAAAAAAGGGGTATGTGTGTGTGTGTGTGTGTGTGTGTGTGTGTGTGTGTGCATAGAACAATGTGGATGGAGAGAGCGGTCCAGTGATAAATCCTTGGTGTCTCCTGGTTTAAGAGGGCGGAGTCATCCTGGAAACCCATTTACACACATTGACAGAGTCGTAGATTAGAACAGATAGATTTTATAGCACAACACACACCCACACATGTTTACACTGATTCATGGAGCCGCTGTTAGACCGTACACCATACTGTGTTTATTTATCTGAAAGGTCATAAAGAGGTCGTATTTACACTACAAGGCCTAGCTTTGTTCAAATGGCTTTTTAGTAAATGAACATTTGCTCGCTACTTAGAGAGAGAGAGAGAGAGAGAGAGAGAGAGAGAGAGAGAGAGAGAGAGAGAGAGAGAGAGAGAGAGAGAGTGAGTGAAACAGAGCGAGAGTGTGAGAGAGAGAGAGAGAGAGAGAGAGAGAGAGAGAGAGAGTGAAAGAGAGAGAAAGAGAGAGAGAGAGAAAGGCCGGTGCTTTTTGGAGGCGAGTGAACATAAGGGACATTGTTACTTTTGGAGGCAAGTGGACAGAAAGATAGGGTGCCAAAACATTTGGAGGCAAGCACGTGACGTCACGTGACGTCATCAGAATACATGTGAGAGAGTTCCCCTCATTGTTCTGAGTGTTTTGATATGTCACATGTCCATGTTGTAAAAAGGTTTTTGATTTTGCATATTTTGGGGGCGGGGCTGCGACACAACCGAAAGGCCAGTCGGTACACCGATTTAAATCTTTGTTCAGAGTCTCACCCTAAAGGAGCTTGTCGAGTTATAAACCTCCAAAGTTTATAATGGGAGTCTATGGGAAAAAAGGCCACTTTGAGACCCGGTACCGGAAGTACCGGTACTCGGATCGCTTATAAAAGTAAGAGCAACAAACCTCAGACCAGGGACTATGACATATACGAATTTGGTGCATGTGGCTCGAAAGCTCTAGGCCGCATTAAATTTTATAAACTTTTGTCTAAGCTGAAATAGGAAAACAGAATGTTGGCTTCTACAAAGCGACATAATTATATGCGCTCCTTGGATAGCTCCTGGTTTAACCTCTAGTCCAGTGAATATATCCAGTGAGAAACATTTCTTGTCCTGATGTCTTAGCAAAATAATCAATTAAACCCTGAAGGCAATATTTAATTACCTAAAATGTTAAAGTGTAAAATGATGTTTTTAACAACATACTGTATCTCTTACATCTATCCCTTATGATCAACCCTGTGAGGAAAAACTCCCTGAGATGATACGAGGAAGAAACCTTGAGAGGAACCAGGCTCAGAAGTGAACCTCATCCTCATTTAGGTGACACTGGACAAGAAATAATGTCAATGTAAATAATGTCCTTTCCACAACAGTTTATACTGTAGTCCAGTGGAATTAAGCAACCAAGAGCTCCTGAGGAATTAACGGAGTTCACCACAGACCCAAACCTAATTCCTTCCTGCCGAAGTCTTCAAATGTTATCTCCATAAACATAGGAATAGGAACGTTATCTCCATATGACTTTGCATTTCACGTTCAGTATTTTGCAAAAAAAAAAAACTCATGATTGCATAATGCTTAAAAACGAATGCGTTCACTATACGGAACAAAAGAAGTACGTTCTGTACATACAGTTCTGCAACACGGCATGCAATCATATAGGTGCAGTATTTCTATAGATCAGGATGTATTGCTTAGTGTGAGAACCCACAATTGTTCTGTTGGAGAACTGAGGTGTTGCTTCATCTCTGAGTTGCACGAGCGACTTTCTCATCAAAACTCTGAGAAGAAGAAAAAGAAGGAAAAAAAAACGCTTCGTGTCAGGGTGGAAATGCAGTGCAGATATGGGTGTAGTTTCAATCGGGGTGAATCAGAACTAGAAATCGATGTTGCACTGCCGGGCCGTTGCACAATGATAGTAATTTTTACTATTCAGGAAGAGAAAAGGGAAGCTGACCTGATGCTGTACAGACACGGTAGAGTTTTAGCAAACTGTTCCTTTAACTCTACTGTGGGAATTTCCCTCTCAACAGAAATAATACCATTTCGGGTTCCTAAAGTACGCCACAGGTTTGTACTTTTCCAGATGGTAATGTGTGTGAAATATAAAAGACAAGAGATGTCAGACTTTCAGTCAGGAACTAATTGCACTGAAATTATTCATTCATTCATTCATCTTCTACCGCTTATCCGAACTACCTCGGGTCACGGGGAGCCTGTGCCTATCTCAGGCGTCATCGGGCATGAAGGCAGGATACACCCTGGACGGCGTGCCAACCCATCGCAGGGCACAAACACACACACTCTCATTCACTCACACACTCACACACTACGGACAATTTTCCAGAGATGCCAATCAACCTACCATGCATGTCTTTGGACCGGGGGAGGAAACCGGAGTACCCGGAGGAAACCCCCGAGGCACGGGGAGAACATGCAAACTCCACACACACAAGGCGGAGGTGGGAATCGAACCCCAAACCCTGGAGGTGTGAGGCGAACGTGCTAACCACTAAGACACCTTAAGTGTCTTTCGATTGTCTTCGGCTGTAATAAATTCGAAATGTGTCTATAAAATAAAATAACTCACACTTCCCCGGCTATGTTTCACAGACCCCACATGGAGAACCATATTGGAGTTCAGATATTGTGACTTCCTCATACAGTTGTGTTCAAAATTATTCAACCCCCAATGCTGTAAATGGTTTTAGGGAATTTAGTGTACATTTGTAATTGTATTCAGAATGAAATCCTACAAGGACTTCTTAAAGAACCATATGCAACTAAAATGACATCAATTAGTTTTGTAATACAGTAGTAAATGTTTCTTTTGTGAATTCTTTATTGACATAATTATTCAACCCCTTAAAGACTACCACTCTGAAGAACAGAGGTTCAATGAAGTGTTTTCAATCAGGTATTGAAAACACCTGTGGATATCAGGGAGCAGCAATAAAGCCTAATAAGCACCAATTAGGCAGCTTTAAAATGACTGTGATACTCAGCTCCTTCTAGACATTTACTGGTGTGGTTACAAACATGGTGAGGTCAAGAGAATGGTCCAGGAAGACAAGAGAACAGGTGATTACTCTTCACAGGAAGGGCAATGGCTATAAGAAGATTGCAAAGATGTTAAACATACCAAGAGACACCATAGGAAGCATCATTCGCAAATTCAAGGCAAAGGGCACTGTTGAAACGCTACCTGGTCGTGGCAGAAAGAAGATGCTGACTTCGACTGCTGTGCGCTACCTGAAGCGTAGAGTGGAGAAAAGTCCCCGTGTGACTGCTGAGGAACTGAGAAAAGATTTGTCAGATGTGGGTACTGAAGTTTCTGCTCAGACAATACGGCGCACCCTGCGTAATGAAGGCCTCCATGCCAGAACTCCCAGGCGCACCCCCTTGCTGTCCCCAAAGAATAAGAAGAGTCGACTGCAGTATGCCAAAAGTCATGTGGACAAACCACAGAAGTTTTGGGATAGTGTTCTGTGGACTGATGAAACAAAATTAGAACTGTTTGGGCCCATGGATCAACGCTATGTTTGGAGGAGGAAGAACAAGGCCTATGAAGAAAAGAACACCTTGCCTACTGTGAAGCATGGCGGGGGGTCAATCATGCTTTGGGGCTGTTTTGCTTCTGCAGGTACTGGGAAGCTTCAGCGTGTGCAAGGTACCATGAATTCTCTTCAGTACCAGAAGATATTGGATGACAATGTGATGCAGTCCGTCACAAACCTGAGGCTTGGAAGACGTTGGACCTTTCAACAGGACAATGATCCCAAGCATACCTCCAAGTCCACTAGAGCATGGTTGCAGATTAAAGGCTGGAACATTTTGAAGTGGCCATCGCAGTCACCAGACTTAAATCCGATTGAGAACCTCTGGTGGGACTTAAAGAAAGCAGTTGCAGTGCGCAAGCCTAAGAATGTGACTGAACTGGAGGCTTTTGCCCATGATGAATGGGCGAAAATACCCGTAGATCGCTGCAAGACACTTGTGTCAAGCTATGCTTCACGTTTAAAAGCTGTTATAACTGTAAAAGGATGTTGTACTAAGTACTAAGATTGAATGTCACTTGGGGGTTGAATAAAACTGATAATGATGTGAGCTCAGAAAAGACATTTGTGGTTATTTCATTATAAATGTTATGTTATATTTGTCTGACCTACATGTGCCTCTTTGATTTAATTGTAAGCAGGATGACTGAATGATCATAATCAATGTCAAACCGACCAAAACAATCAATTTCAGTGGGGGTTGAATCATTTTGAACACAACTGTAACTAGGAAGCAAAGACTCAACACCGCTTTTGCAGCTCTGATTTTACTTTCAAGAATATATATATTTTATTTTCGAGAAAAAAAACGACACACTCGCTGATTACCGGCTTGTTCTCTGTTGCCATGAGTTCTCTGTGACCGGACCACATACACACCCATACTGTCACTGATATTGTTTTATCGCTGTAATCTTGCATGATCACAAGTGCTAGCTGGTTTGTTTTATCACATACAGTAACAGTGAACTAACTCATGCTTTCTGTAAGATATGTAAAGCCAAGTCATGCAGCATCATGCCAAGGAGATGTTTACTACCGTATTCTGTGTGCATCAGCTTTACAGATGCTACTGATTAGCAGATGTTGTTATCATCAACAAGGAGATTTTTCATCTTTATGTACTATACAACTGCAGGATACATTGCTTAGCAAGTGAACACAACACAACACAACAAGTGATGTAAAAGGGAAATGGAATTTAAATTCATTCACCAGCAGAAATTAGCATTGAATTCGTTCAGTACTGCTCAGTACTCACTGTTGTATTCACTTAGCACTGAATATGTTCACTTCAGGAGGCAGTCTGACTCTGGACAGCTTAGCATGTTAGCCTCACACCTCTAGAGTTGGGAGTCTGTTCATACATCTGCTCTGTTTGTATGGAGTTTAGTTCTCACTGTGAATCGGTGGTTTACTTCACCAGTCCAAAGATTTGTAGGCTGAATAGCATCTAAATTGTCTGCGTTAAGATTGTGCACAATGTCCAGGATGTCAAGGATACATTGTCAAGGATGTCCACTACATCCTACCCCATTGTCCAGGATGTCCACTACATCGTACCCCATTGTCCAGGATGTCCACTACTGTATATCATAACCCCATTGTCCAATATGTCCACTATATCGTACCCCATTGTCCAGGATGTCCACTACATCATACCCTATTGTCCAGGATGTCCACTACATCGTACCCCATTGTCCAGGATGTCCACTACATCGTACCCCATTGTCCAGGATGTCCCCTACATCATACCTCATTGTCCAGGATGTCTCCTACATCGTACTCCATTGTCAAGGATGTCCACTATATCGTACCCCATTGTTCAAGATGTCCACTACATCATACCCCACTGTGCAGGATGTCCACTACATCGTACCCCATTGTCCTAGAAGTCTACTACATCGTACCCCATTATCCAGGACGTCCCCTACATTGTACCCCATTGTTCTGGATGTCCACTACATCATACCCCATTGTGCAGGATGTCCACTACATCGTACCCCATTGTCCTAGAAGTCTACTACATCGTACCCCATTATCCAGGACGTCCCCTACATCATACCCCATTGTCCAGGATGTCCACTACATCATACTCCATTGTCCAGGATGTATCCTACATCGTACCCCATTGTGCAGGATGTCCCCTACATTGTACCTCATTGTCCAGGATGTCCCCTACATCGTACCCCATTATCCAGGATGTCCACTACATCGTACCCAATTGCCCAGGATGTCCACTACATCATACCCCATTGTCAAGGATGTTTACTACATCGTACCCCATTGTTCAGGATGTTCCCTATATTGCACCTCATTGTCCAGGATGTCCACTACATCGTACTCCATTGTCCAGGATATATCCTATATCGTACCCCATTGTTCAGGATGTCCACTACATCGTACCCCATTGTCCAGGATGTCCACTACATCGTACCCTATTGTCCCATATGTCTACTACATCGTACCCCATTATCCAGGACGTCCCCTACATTGTACCTCATTGTCCAGGATGTCCACTACATCGTACCCCATTGTCCAGGATGTCCACTACATCGTACCCCATTGTCAAGGATGCCCTCTGCATTGTACCCCATTGCCCAGGATGTCCTCTACATCATACCCCATTGTCCAGGATGTCCACTACATCATACCCCATTGTCCAGGATGTCCACTACATCGTACTCCATTGTCCAGAATGTATCCTACATCGTACCCCATTGTCCAGGATGTCCACTACATCGTACCCCATTATCCAGGATGTCCTCTGCATTGTACCCCATTGTCCATGACATCCCTACATCGTACCTCATTTTCCAGGATGTCCACTACATTGTACCCCATTGTCCAGGATGTCCACTACATCATACCCCATACTTTTAGCTAAATGAATTCATTGCAAAGCAGATAGCAGTTGTTTATGGGAAAACCTTCACCAGGATACAAAATTTTGCCTCGTTTCATTTGATTTCTTTCATTCCTTCCGTCTTTTTCTCACACTCCACAGTCTACACAGACATGAAACGTGCTGTTAAGTCGAAGAGTTTCACAGGACCTAAAACTGATCTTTATTCATTATTCTTGAGAGAGACAGAGGAAGACACAGACAGACTGAATGTGTTTTTTCCGTTTTATTTGACCGTGTTTTAAACAACGTGGCAATGTGATAAACAGATTGTGTTTCTGATGTGATGAGACTGGAAGAATTGGACTTTGTCCACCCTGTCGACTATTTTCCTCCTCTTCTCTCTCCCATACTCTTTCTGTGTGTGTGTATGTGTGTGTGTGTGTGTGTGTGTGTGTGTGTGTGTGTGTGTCCATGGCCTCAGTTGTATAACGTTTTATTGGCTTGAATGTTGCAAATCCCATCGTATCCAAAGCATAAACAAAAGAAGGAAATTATAAAGGCCACAAAGGAAAAAGTTTTTTCCCCAATATTACTGCTTATTTCACTTCATATTCCATACAAGGTTGATTTGTTTTGATATTTCTTTTATACTGATATGAAAAAGAAGACGTTTTACACTTTGTTATTCTGTGGTTCACGAAAAGAACCAGATTTGGGTTATTGGTGGCAATTGTTAATTGTGTACTTGTGCAATCACACATTTTCTGCTCATTTGTGAGGAGTTTATTGTTATTCGGTTCTCAATGAACTCCATTACAGATAGAAGTTAAGATAAAGGGGTGTGAATATTAAAGCAAGCCGTTTTAACTACGTATTTGAAATTTGGTTAGAGCCAACAGAGTCTCAGAAGGAAGGAAGGAAGGAAGGAAGGAAAGAAAGAAAGATAGAAAGAAAGAAAGAAAGAAAGAAAGAAAGAAAGAAAGAAAGAAAGAAAGAAAGAAAGAAAGAAAGAAATGTCTCTGTTGATTTCTTTCTGTGTGCAAAAATGTGGAAAAGAAAGAAATGATGAAAGAAAGAAAGAAAGAAAGAAAGAAAGAAAGAAAGAAAGAAAGAAAGGAAGAAATGAAAGAAAGAAAGAAAGAAAGAAAGAAAGAAAGAAAGAAAGAAAGAAAGAAAGAAATGTCTCTGTTGATTTCTTTCTGTGTGCAAAATGTCGAAAAGAAAGAAATAATGAAAGAAAGAAAGAAAGAAAGAAAGATAGATAGATAGATAGATAGATAGATAGATAGATAGATAGATAGATAGATAGAAAGAAAGAAAGAAAGAAAGAAAGAAAGAAAGAAAGAAAGAAAGAAGGATAGATAGATAGATAGATAGATAGATAGATAGATAGATAGAAAGAAAGAAAGAAAGAAAGAAAGAAAGAAAGATAGATAGATAGATAGATAGAAAGAAAGAAAGAAAGAAAGAAAGAAAGAAAGAAAGAAAGAAAGAAAGAAAGAAATGAAAGAAAGAAATGTCTCTGTTGATTTCTTTCTGTGTGCAAAATGTCGAAAAGAAAGAAATAATGAAAGAAAGCAAGAAAGAAAGAAAGAAAGAAAGAAAGATAGATAGATAGATAGATAGATAGATAGATAGATAGATAGATAGAAAGAAAGAAAGAAAGAAAGAAAGAAAGAAAGAAAGATAGATAGATAGATAGATAGATAGATAGATAGATAGATAGATAGATAGATAGATAGATAGATAGAAAGAAAGAAAGAAAGAAAGAAAGAAAGATAGATAGATAGATAGATAGATAGATAGATAGATAGATAGATAGAAAGAAAGAAAGAAAGAAAGAAAGAAAGAAAGAAAGAAAGAAATGTCTCTGTTGATTTCTTTCTGTGTGCAAAATGTCGAAAAGAAAGAAATAATGAAAGAAAGCAAGAAAGAAAGAAAGAAAGAAAGAAAGAAAGAAAGAAAGATAGATAGATAGATAGATAGATAGATAGATAGATAGATAGATAGATAGAAAGAAAGAAAGAAAGAAAGAAAGAAAGAAAGAAAGAAAGAAAGAAAGACAAGCCGTTTGAGCCATTTCTGTTCTTGAGCCATGTCATTTAACTGGAAGAATCTTATCAATAAACAAATGTGGGGAAAAGTGTATAGAGCAGAATTCTATCAGATTGTCAAGGTGATTTTGGCAAGTCTGTACTCTTTTCTGTTGTTCTTGGATTGAAACAAAAGCATAAACATAGTGATTAATGAGCAGGTCATAGATGCTATCGCAGGCTTTTCAGGGAACGATTCAGTAAAGTCGGCGGTATGCAGGATGCAAAACGAACACACACATGCACGTAGACACACATCAGGAAATTATTTATGATTATTGTACACAAGCAGGTCATTGGTTGTTTTGAACATCACACAGTTTACAAAAGCTGGTAGTAATTCCAGTGGTCAAATTTATACCTAAAGCACGTTTGTACTGTTCTCTGTTCCAGGGTTCTCACGGTCTATTAAAAGACCTTACACACACTTCATCGTGTCAAAGGAAGTCGTACAGTAGGATATGATGAAACTCATAGAGTACATTGAGTACTATTATAACACCATTTTGCAATGTGCCTTATAATCATATAGGAATTCCCATAGGTGTGGCAGAACAAGGAACTTGGTGTCAAAATGCTTGAAGTAGGGCATGTTGGTCTCAGGATGGTAGAACTAATTATTGGCATAAGGATGGCAGAACAAAGTGCTTGTTTGCCTATGGATGACTCATCAAGGCACATGTTGCCTCAGGATGGCGTAATAAGTAGCTTGTCGGCCTCAAGATGGTAAAAAACGCAAATGTTTTCAGACCAATGAGTTTGTTGGCCTCAGGATGGTAGGAGTTGGGTTTGTTGGCCTCTGAGTGGCAGAACAATGAGCTTGTCTGAATCAAGACGACAAAACAAAGTACACATTGGCTTCAAGATGGAAGAACATGGAGATGTTTTCATAAGAAGGAGATTGTTGGCATCACGATGGCAGGAGTAGGGCTTGTTGGCTTCAGAGTGGCAGAACAAGGGGCTTGTTGGACTCAGGATGGCAGGAGTAGGGCTTGTTGGCTTCAGAGTGGCCGAACAAGGGGCTTGTTGGACTCAAGGTGGTATTTGTTGGGCCTTGTTGGACTCCGGAAGGAAAAACAGGGAAATGTTTTCAGAGGAATGAGCTTGTTAAACCTTAGGATGGCAGGAAGTATCAGCTTGTTTGTCTTATGCCCCTTTTCCACCAAGGCAGTTTGGGTGCTGGTTCGGAACTAGAGACTAATTTAAAATCAGTTCTTTCTTTTTTGACGCTTAAAGCACCAAGCACCTCTGAACCAGGAAAAGTGGTTCTTAAGTAGCACCAAAACGTTGCTGGTCTAGAGTTAAGAACCGCTTGGGTCAGGGGCTGTGGGCGGGGCTACTGTTAGCGCATTTGATAATGTACCTTAAGTATACTAATGTTTAACACACTTTTACTTTGCTGCAGTATAATCAATCATCAGCACACATGATAGTAAGTAGCTACATGCTAATGCTACAATTTTTCTGTGTTAATGATAAAATAACGTTATGTACTTTCTCGATTGCAACCTCCGTTTATACAGATTACATGGAGCTGCACGTACACGTTGGATTCGCCGCGTTTGGATGCCAATGTAGGTCCACAAAGCCATGAGCATTAACAGTAAAGCAACATCCGCCATTGTTGATGTTGTGTTTGTGTTTACCGCTGCTGCGCTAACGTTGCTGCATAACGTTGTATACAGTGACGTCAGACTCGGCTCTGTGATGTTCTCTAACTGATGGAAAGGCAAACCGGTTCTTAGAAGGTTCGCCAGTGGAACCAACTTTGAACCAGCACCAGAGCTAGCTCTGAAAGGGTGGAAAGGGTGGTTCTTTCTGGTGGAAAGGGGGCATTAGAGTGGCATAACAATGACCTTGTCAAAACGGCAAGAGTTAGAGTTTTGCAGAACTCAGAGATTGTTGCCTTAAAGTTTACACAAGCTTGTTCTCAGGAACACAGAAATCTGAGCTACTTGTCATTTTAATAGCAAAGCAAAGCTTTTTTTTGTTGGTCTTTGGTTGTCAGAAGAAGAAATGTGTTGGCCTTGGCATGGCAGGAGTAAGGGTTTATGGACCTCAGGATCTCAGGAGTACAAGTTTATGGCCTTCTGGTTGACAGGAATAGAATCTGGCTAGAATCAGAACATTATAGTCTTTAAATGGGCCTCAGAACAGCACAATTAACATGTGGGTACGAGCTCATGCTGGATGTATAATCGTTCAGTCTTCAGGTTGGCAAAAGGAGGAACTTGCAGGACTCAGAATGGCATAAGAAGAAGCTTTTTTTTGCCATCAGGATGATAGAACAGTGAGCTCGTGGGCCTCATTTTGGTAAACAAGGAGCTTGTTTGTCTCATGATTGCAGAAGTTGGAGTTTACAGGCAATGGGTGGCAGGAATTAGGATAGTCCTTATTATAGGAGAAGAGGTTTGATGGCCTCTGGATGTCAGGAGAAGGACCTTTGGGCTGCTGCTCGTTTAGATTTATACTAAACATGGGTTGGGTGCAGTAGCTAGGATTTCTTATTTATCTGCTATGAGTAAGATAAACTTAGCAACCATTAGTTGTATCTAATATCTGGTCTTTATCTAGCTTTTATATATGAATATGTTTCATCAATATGTCAGCTGAAGACGGATATAGCTGTGTTGCTGCACAACATCTTCTGATGTACAACCAAAACTGCAGAGGAAGACGAAAGGGCCTTGTGTCACTGCAGGATTTATTCATTTTACAGCCTGAGAACAGGTATGTATGTGTTAAGTGTCACTGTCAGGATCACTACAGTGTCTTACCACAAAGCCCTTTCAGTGTGAGAGGAAATTGGTGTGTGTGTGTGTGTGTGTGTGTGTGCGTGTGTGTGTGTGTGTGTGTGTGTGTTTTGTTGAGGTAATCTGACTGTCCCAGATGCCATCCACCTGCGGTCGGCGTAGACTCTGTAACTCTCTCTCTCTTACACACACACACACACACACACACACACACACACACACACACACACACACACACACACACAGACGCAACCCCACGCACTATTTCCCGACAGACTTACCCTCCTCTTCCTTTCTTCTGGTAAATTTCCCCTTTTTCACATCCCTGTCAGTCAATTATGACAGTGACAGAGATCAGGACAGCGGAAGGACGACACGTTTCTAGAACTCCTTATCGGTTACACACACACACACAAATACACACACACATTCACACACAACTGACATCATTACACAAGTGCCCCTAGTACTTTATGTCCTGAGAGAAACTGATTTCATGGTGACTTTCGAAAAAAAGAGGAAGAAGACCCCTGTATTATAAAGAGCCGACACTATAGTCTTAGGGAACTATTTTGTCGTTATATATATTATATATAAACAACCTTCAGATGTTATAATGGACGGTTTGAATCATTTTGTCTCATGCAGGATTATACAGCTTTTTTGGTAATTATTGGCTTCTTGTGAGGTTTACAGCATGTGTGCTGAATTACGTCAAACAGAAATAAAAGAATCAGTGCTTAAATTAAATCCGTGATCGTACATGATTTAGACTTGCTGAATTCGATTCCCCTTCTCGACATGGTACCATGTGTACCAAAGAGAGACAACATACTGCCATCGCTCACCTGCTCATTCCTGGGATTATCCAATCAGCCAATCACGTGGGAGCAGTGCAATGCATCGAATCGTGCAGATACAGGTCAAGATCTTCAGTTAATGTTCACATCAAACACCTGACTAGGGAAATGTTGCCAGTTTGAGTATTTCGACACTTTCCTGTAGAGCTTCTGCCGTTCTCACTCACAACGTATCTAGTTTATACGCGCAGCATGAGCTAAAAACAAGAAAAAAAACACCCTGAGAGCAGCAGTACGGCAGCTGATGAGAGATGCTCAGAGGAGAATGACCGGACTGCTTCCAGCTGACAGGAGGACTACGGTGATTAAATAAACACCATTGTGGACAGAAAAGCAGCTCATAATGGCTTTGAGTCGGGTGAATGAGCTACAACAGCAGAAGACCTGGTCAAGGTTCCACGCCTGTCAGTCAAGAACAGGAATCTGGTGTTACAGCAGGCACGGGATCACTGAAACACAACCGGCTGAAGATTGGAAGACCAGGAGACGATGTGCACAAAGGAGAAAGTTACCGAGATCTGTTTAACTGCTTTCAAGACAAATCATGATGATGGAAAGAGAAAAAAAATCAACAAGGAGAGGAGAAGGAAGAGGAGGAGGAGAAGTGATGAAGAGGTCAGCTGTCCATCCTGTGTGACTCAGAGCAGATGCCTGGGGATGTGTTTGCGGTGTGAAGGCCACTGCTGCCTCTCCCTGCTGTAAAAAAAAAGGGAAGCGAAAAGGGCTGACGGCTACAGCCTTCCTGTTGGGTTTAAATTAGGGCAAGAGAAAGAGAGAACTCCTTCTCTCCCACCCTATCATCCCATCCATCCATCCATACTAATCACGCGGACCTAACATCTTCTAACCACTTTCAGCAACTTCTGTATTTTATTGTTTTTTTTTAATTTTTAAAGAACGTCTGAACGTCTTGTTTTGTTCCACAACGTCAGCATGTTTTAGTAGGAGCAACGTTCCTGGTGATTGTTAGAAAGCAATCATTAAACTTTAAACGATTCTATTATTCTGAAAATTATGGGTTTTTATTGTTTGTTGTTTGTTTGTATTTTTAAATACAACTTTTGTGCCATTTTATGAGATTTATACCTAAAAACATCTTAATTGTGTTGATCAATTTTCTTTTATCATTATCGCTTCTCTATTAAAATCTTATTCAAGGACTTTTAATACGAGCGCGCCTCGGAAATAGATCGAAAATCATTTAGATGCGTCGATACGGTGGCAATTTGTCTCAAGATTTTGATTTTACTTAGCATTTTTGTTGTCGGCTCTTTAGAACGGACTGAAACTTTGCAATTTCAGACACATCTGAATCTTTAGGTAAGAAGAGTTTGTGTAGATTAATTCTTTTTGTCTTGATTAATATCAAGAGGGTGGCTTAGTGGTTAGCACGTTCGCCTCACACCTCCAGGGTTGGGGGTTCGATTCCCACCTCCACCTTGTGTGTGTGGAGTTTGCATGTTCTCCCCGTGCCTCGGGGGTTTCCTCCAGGTACTCCGGTTTCCTCCCCCGGTCCAAAGACATGCATGGTAGGTTGATTGGCATCTCTGGAAAATTGTCCGTAGTGTGTGATTGCGTGAGTGAATGAGAGTGTGTGTGTGCCCTGCGATGGGTTGCCACTCCGTCCAGGGTGTATCCTGCCTTGATGCCCGATGACGCCTGAGATAGGCACAGGCTCCCCGTGACCCGAGGTAGTTCGGACAAGCGGTAGAAAATGAATGAATGAATGAATGAATGATATCAAGAGGAAAAGAAATGACGATTGAGAGAACAATCGCTTGTAGCTGACAGCAACTCGTTTCCAGGACGTTAAAGCTTACCACATTACAAGCAAAGTCGATTCTAATGTGTGGTTGTAACAGTAAATCCACCCAGTCGATGATCTATTTTCCTATAACACACTCTCACACTTCCAATTGCATTGCATTGCACGTATCCGGAACAAGAATCAGTTCATTTTATAGCCTCCTGATCTTGTAAATCAAAGGATCATCTATTTTGATAATGTTCTCTATAGACTCTCAATACAGGTGGTTGGATATTTCCTAATCACACCAGTTCTTGTACACCAGAGCAGTATTAAATGTCAACAAAACCCTTCCTTCTATTGATTTCACACCACGTCTTTCATACTCTACTCGCTGTGGGGGAAAAAAAGAAAAAAATTGGAAACCATTACAGATTTCTTTTCATTCCTGGTGGTTTTGTAATGGATCATAGTGGTTAGTAATGGAAGTTAGAGTTCTTTTCAACGGTCCGTAAATGCTCCACATGGTTCACCACATCTGATCGTCTTCTAATGGAGTGTAACAAGGTGTAATAAGATAGTGTCTAATGGTGCAGCTTGTGAGAGTGGATTGATGATTCAGAGGTGCTTTGTGGTCTTCTCTGATGTCGTCTGTAGTAATCCTGCATTGCAGTCTGCGACAACACGATTAAACGCTGATTTATTACTCTGTAATGACACTTTATAACATCTATAATATGAAAGTTTCAAGTATTTCAATCATTCGTGAAATAAAGAATGTGTTCATTAGAAACTTTAGAAAAAAAAACATATTCTGTAACACTTTCTATGAAGGCCATACATACTGTCTAATGATCTATGACTACACTCATAAGCATTCATAAAGCATTGTTAACGTCATTGTTATAATAACTTATAAATATCCATTACAGTTTATAGCACTATTAAGTATGTTACTTTTGTGAATTGATCATAATAACGAGTAATAGTGTTTATAATACATTATAACCACCAATACCGTATCACAGATACTCAGCTGCTTTGATCTATAACACATTCATATCATGTCATAAAACATACATGAGGCATTGTGCATATTGTTATACTTATTTATAAAATCCCATTACACTTCATAGCTTTTTATTTTATTATGAATTATTAGTTGTTGACATTCCGTATTATTGGTAGTGTTTATAGCACATTATAGCATATATTTAAGACACACTTTGCATAGTGTATTATGAAGAATTATAATGATGATACTGTACAATGTGCAATAAGACTTGTTATAATGTATTCTTTAGATAAATGACACTGTCTCTTCAAAAACAATAATATCCATGTCTTGAATTCCTTATAAATGAATTATAACACGTTATGAATGTAATCATAAGTCATTATTTGCATGTCTATTGTAGAAATTGTTAGCATTGTCTATGAACTTTTATTTTACACTTTCCATGAAGGCCATATGCATAACTACAAAAAGTACATTGACAAAATGTTATAATGCATTCATAAGTAATTACACAGTGGTATAATAATTTATGAAAAAGCAAAAGAAATGTTCCCAATATAACAGCAAAGAAATCCATGCATTGTTTTAGGTTATAACATTTATCTGTAATTCTACAGAGTGTACACCTTATAATGAGACATGTGAACAATTCATAATGCATAATACAAGTAGATATCAAGTGTTAATTTTATTAACAATTATGTCTCATGAATGCATTATGTCATGATATGAATGTGTTTATAGTGAATTATAAATGAGATCTGCATAAAATGTGTTAGCAAGACGCATCTTATGATCCTCCATGTACTTATTGTGTAAACAATTCATAATACATAATAACAATATATAGAAAGTGCAATGCATTGTGAATATTTATAGCAATGTGTATAATGCCTTATGGATGCATTATGTCAAAGTGAATCATAAATGTACATAGATGTACAGTATTGGCAGGACAAGTCTAATGAACCTCTATGCAATGCTAAGCGTATTAAACATTATTAAGACTGCATATAACATCAGCAGCACAGTACTTATTGTGTAAACAATTCATAATGCTTAATAAGGATGTCTATAAAGTGCAATGCATTTGGATCAATAATTATAGCAATGTGTATAATGCATTATGTACAGTATGCGTTATATCATGACACAAATGAGTGTATAGTGTGTGTGATACATGTGAGCTTCATATATATGCATAATGCATTATTAACACTGCTTATAACAACAGAAAGACAGAGCTTATTGTGTTGACAATTTATAATGCATAATA
>NC_083482.1:14832904-14842904 GCF_030014155.1 Tachysurus vachellii | reverse complement strand
TGAGTCATTAAATTGCATTTATTTATAGAAAATAGTAATTACTCTGTGTGTGTGTGTGTGTGTGTGTGTGTGTGTGTGTGTGTGTGTGTTTGTGTAAACATTACAACATAATGTTCATGAACTAATTGAACATTTATTAAATATCTAGATCTAAAGGAGGGCGGAGTCAATCCTGTTGCCATAGACAACGAGGTTTAAAGTGTTGTGTATTTGTGTTGGAAAAGAAAAAGAAATTAAATAATTAACGTTATATTTGTCACGATAGTGCAGGTCTAACGTGACCCTCTCACCTCCTTCTGATTATATTCACCTGTTTGGAGTTTCCACTCGATTCACGTCTCTACAGTATATAAATCCTGATCTCTCTTCCTGATGTTCTTCGCTTTATTTGTGAGTCGTTTAGTGATTCGTGAGTCATATTGACTGAATCAATAAAGAAAGATTTTGTACAGTGATTTCTAAAACTTGAAGGAAAGAGTGTTTACAGCTGCTATAACATCCGGGACGATTTCTGAGACCATAAATAGATTTAAAAGAGGAGGAATAAATCGCTACAGGATGTGATGTCATTATATTAATCCACACCATGGTGATGATAATTTTATTTTCTTTTGATTTATTTTCGGGGGACACGGTGGCTTAGTGGTTAGCACGTTCGCCTCACACCTCCAGGTTTGGGGGTTCGATTCCCACCTCCGCCTTGTGTGTGTGGAGTTTGCATGTTCTCCCCGTGCCTCGGGGGTTTCCTCCGGGTACTCCGGTTTCCTCCCCCGGTCCAAAGACATGCATGGTAGGTTGATTGGCATCTCTGGAACATTGTCCGTAGTGTGTGAGTGAATGAGAGTGTGTGTGTGCCCTGTGATGGGTTGGCACTCCGTCCAGGGTGTATCCTGCCTTGATGCCCGATGACGCCTGAGATAGGCACAGGCTCCCTGTGACCCGAGGTAGTTCGGATAAGCGGTAGAAGATGAATGAATGAATGAATGAATGAATGATCTTTGCCTTGATTATCACATTTTTACCCCAAATCTTTCCCTATTTTTTTTTCCATTTGAAAAATCTATAAATTAAATTTTTTTTTCTGTTTTTTATTTTTCAGCTGTAACAGTAGCTCCAGATGTATTCAGTGTGTTATCGTACAATGTTACCATAATCACATCAATCCCCATCAGTCTGGACGATATCTTTGTCTGTCGTTCCATATTTCAAACCTAAACATGATTTTGTTGCTCAAAAGCAGCAGATTCAGATTCAGGATCTGTTTTTAGTGATAAAAAATATGTTTAGAAATATTTTGGATATTACACACACAAGCCCCAAAGGTTTCCCCGTTTAGTTCGACGTTACATAATGGTAAGATTTGATTTCTTCTGTAAATAAGGAGCCTGAAGTCCCGTGTGGTCCTCGTAAGAATTTAGATTTTTCACAAATTAAGAGTTAACAGGTCGTGTTAATTCTTTAACTTTCAGGTTAAGTGTTTGAGTTAGTTAACACTTATCTTACACACACTACCTTTGGACTCCCTCGCTCTTTCTTTCTCTCTCTCTCTCTCTCTCTCTCTCTCTCTCTCTCTCTCTCTCTCTTTCTCTCTCTCTCTCTCTCTTTCTCTCTCTCTCTCTTACACTCTCTCTCTCTCTCTCTCTGTCTCTCTCTCTCTAAATCCTCCACCAAATAGTGGCTTATCACAATAGGCAGTTAATGTTTAAGTCCACAGAGAGAGAGAGAAAGAGAGAGAGAGAGAGAAAACAGTAGATAATTTCCCTCGTCCTCTCTAAGAAAACTGCAGCTTCATTGGATTGTCCTCACTAGGATAGTAAGACAAAATAAGACAAGACAAAACTTGTCTTTTATAATCCATTTGTCTGACAATGTGTGTGTGTGTGTGTGTGTGTGTGTGTGTGTATGTGTGTGTGTGTGTGTGTGTGTTTATGTGTGTGTGTGTGAGTGTGTGTGTGTGTGAGTGTGTGTGCGTGTTTTTGTAAAGTTACAACAAAACTCACAAAAGCCTCACCTCTAGTATGAATTAGAATATGAGTTTTTTTAAACTTTTTAAATCTTACTAAAAATCGTACGTTCTGTTGCCTTGACGACGTTGTACATAGAACTACATTATACATTATATAAACCTTTATAAACAGGTTTATCGCAACAAGAGCCATCTGTCACCCAGAGACATCCGCTTTTTATTTTTTGTTACAAATTTGATGTCCAGGTTCATATAAGTTTGTGTTTCAGCTCTGATGATGTAACTTGATGCTCCTTGATGCCTCAGAGTCACATAAAGCTGATGTTATGGACCGAGTGACGTATCATTTAGAGTTCGATTTCATTATTTATTAATAACATACACACACACACACACACTTAACGTCGTGGAGCTCTACACCAGCACTATGACACTGAGTATATCAGAGATCTGACTTTTGACCTCTGATATGAATCACCCTAGTGTGTCATGTGACTTCCCAGTTATCTACGCCAATTTTCGAACCGAAGCCAAGTGTTATAACACAACCTTGTCATTTAACGAATCTCAACCTGGGATCCAAAATGACAAATTCAACCTTTATGAGAGGTTTCATTAGAAAAAAAGCTTCTGAAATGCTTTTGTAGGCCAACTTTATGTACGTCAACGTATCTCCAAAAACTTTCATCATTTCAAGGACGTTATGAACAAAATTTTGGTGTTTTTGAAACCAAAAATTGCAAAACCCAAAGTTACTTTTTTTTTTTAATCCCAAAACTTGATTTAAAGCAAACAGGTAAAAAAAAATTATTTATTTATTTATTTTTCTAAATTGTACCTACTTATCTATATTTATTCCTTTCTTTCATTTTTTTTCTTATATAGCAAACAGTTATTAAAAAGTACTTTATTATATAATAATAATAATAACAACAATAATAATAGCAACGATAGTAATAATAAAAATAATAAGAAGAAGAAGAATGATGATGATGATAATACTACTACTAATAATAATAACAATAATAATAATAATAATAATAATGATGATGATGATGATGATGATGATGATGATGATGATGCTGCTAATAATAATAATAATAATAATAATAATAATAATAATAATAATAATAATAATAATGACGGTGATGATACTACTACTACTACTACTACTACTACTACTACTACTACTAATAATAATAATAATAATAATAATAATAATAATAATGACGGTGATGATACTACTATTATGCTGGACATATTTTATTTGTTATTGTTATTTTATTAAGATAAAACCGGTGTTAGAGAAGTGGAGATGAAGACATCCCTCCCACCGACAGCTTGAAAGTGCTGAAGCGTTAACACAAGGACGATGATAAGCAACTAAGCAGATCTGTTCAGCGATACACTGAGTGTATTTTTAACTCCACGATAAGCTCAGTGTTATATTTACAGCTTCATGGTTCTGAGAAATAAGGTTAGTCATGAGTAGTAAAGCCATTTAGGTCATAATTTCCCTGGGTTCAAAAATAACATATACACTATATTTACTTTACTTCATGACTTTATAACAGCTTCCTATGACATTAGCTGATCGTGATCTGGGGCTTTATGAAAGCTCTTCATTTTGAATTTATATAAAATCTGTAAAAACATTTAACATGTAAGTGTCTGGTATCTGTGACATATTACTGTATGTGAACATACTAAAAAATAAAAAATAAAAATATCTACTAAACACAATATAAATGAACTAAAATCGCCCTTTTAAAAATAAATAAATAAATAAAAATAATTAACACACAATTATTTACAAAAGGTGACGATCTCCGTTTCTTCAGCTGGTGAGACAACAAACTAAACGTATCGTGATGTATTTTTCTAGAAGATTTAGAAGATTAGATCAGTAATTGATGCTTTATTCATAATAAAGTGTTGACAGTTTTAACATTTTTACTTCAGTCCACACAGGAGTTTATTACAGTGATTAATACGTTATGAGGAACTGCTTAAAAACGGCCGATTTACTAAATAAAGCATTTATTAAGGAGTCATATTAAAGGTGGGGTCTCCGTTGTTTGAAAGCCAATGTTGACATTTGAAATCACCAAAACAAACACGCCCCTAACCCAAACGGGTCCCACCCCTGTATCGATAGCTCCGCCCACACATACATACGTAACCCAGGCAACTAATTGAAAGAAACGTGTCTTTATCATAGCTGAAGGGAAGAACAATACGATTGTAGATAAACAAACAAGCAAAAATGACACACAAGCATAATCATGTAAAGGACAAAGGCATTTATTAGTTCTGTGTAACAAAGCAAAACCAACGTTACTCACCTATCGAGAAGGAAAAAAGCGCCTCGGCGTCTTAAGTAAAGTTGGTCACATATTCACAGATTGGAGTTTCCCGAGTCAATAACTCCTGAGCTAAACGCTGTTACTACACAAAACACGGTTGTAGCTGCGTCTCTACATTACTACGATAGAAAAGAGGTGTTATTTGTGTAGTAACAGCGTTTAGCTCAGGAGTTATTGACTCAGGAAACTCCAATCTGTGAATATGTGACCAACTTCCTGCTCCTTCAGTTCTCTCCAGCGCTGGAAAGCTGATCCTATATTAACACGTCCTACTTCTTACCTTATCGTAAGTCTTTCTTTGCTTTCTTTCTTTGTTTTTATCCTCCATGTCAATGTTAAAACCGCTTTCTGCTAATGTCACACATGCGCACTGAACACTCTCTCCGCCCATATTGACAAGACATGCCCCTTTCTGCTCATTGGCTACACGTTAGTTTTGATTTTTGTTTTGTTTGTCGTCCCGACTCAGTTTTCTGAAGCATTTCTCAAACATCGGAGACCCCACCTTTAATTGTGTCCATGTTCAGTACTGAACGTCTTCTTCAAGCTCATATAAAAGTAGACACTCAGGACTTTAAGAATTCGTAAGCGTTTCATTACTATTTCTGTTTTTCTCTACAATACAAGAGCAATATATTCATAGAAATGTTCCACAAATACAAAAACGGTTCTTTATTTCTTACCTTCAGAGTAAATGTTGATATCAAACCCATTTCTGCTCTCTGAGACTCTCTGAGTGTTTGTTCATCTACAAATCGGCTCAGATTTATCTTCAACATTAAAATTAAGTGTAAAATGATCAACAGGGGGACAAACACACAGACGTGCGTTATGTCAGACGTGCGACATATGAGCTTCATACGAACCATCACTGAGGAGTGAGACATGACAACGACATTCGATGCTAACAAAAACAGCGCTGAACACTTCACAAACGTCCAACAGACCTTAATTAACCCTGTAAAATGAAGTGTTCTCTAGAAAGGTGTTTGTTTTAATATAAGAATTAAAGAATAATGATAGACGGATAAAAGAAAGGAGGAGAGAGAAGATGCCGAGGGCACATTTCATCCCTGCTGCGATGGGACTAACGAGGCCAACACTAATATTTTATTTTCAGCTTCACTCTCTGTGCCTGCCAGTGCACATCTTGGGTTTAAAACACACACAAACACACACACACACACACACACACACACACACACACACACACACACACACACACACACACACAGGAGAACATTCCTACTCCTGGCTTAAAAATAATAATAATACTAATCGTATCCAAACACACGATACACACACTTACACACCTTTCACCTGAGTTTGATTTATGTCTTGATCTTCAGAGAGAAGCCAACAAACAGGATTTATGTCGTTCGCCATGTAAAGACGTGCAGCATGTTCAGGATTGGAAACCGTATTATCAGAAAAAGTGTGACGTTGTGTGTGTGCTTTGTTTGGCTGCAGATAATGGGGTTTGTGGATTCCTGTTCAATGGCAACAGCGATTGCTTTTGTGGGTCAGAACCAGCATGAACACGAGCCGCGATTTCAGACCTCATCTGATTTTTCCTTTCATGTGAGGATCAGTTTGACTTCAAGTCAGCAAGAGTGAATGTGTTTGAGTGTGTAAGAGACCATAAGAGAGGGACTGAGTCAGCAAGTTAGCAAGCGTGTGTGTGCAGGTTTTGATTTATAGTAAACTTGCACACAAATATAACAAGAGAGAAGCAAACAAGTGTGTGTGTGTGTGTGTGTGTGTGTGTGTGTGTGAGAGAGAGAGAGAGAGAGAGAGAGAAAGAGAGAGAGAGAGAGAGAGAGAGAGAGACTTTCTTGGGACATGTCACTCGTCCTACAGCTTCAATGGATAGTCCTGTGTGTGTGTGTGTGTGTGTGTGTGTGTGTGTGTGTGTGTGTGTGTGTGTGTGGTAAACTGCTGCAGGTTCTGATTTATTGACCTATAATTCACTTACACAAACACAACCAGAAAAAAGCAATGTGTGTGTGTGTGTGTGTGTGTGTGTGTGTGTGTGTGTGTGTGTGTGTGTGTGTGTGTGTGTGTGTGTGTGTGTGTGTGTGAAAGAAAGAAAGAGAGTAAGATTTACTTTTTTTGGGACATGTCACTCATCCATCTGCAGGTTCAATGGATAGTCCTCACTAGGATAGAAAGACAAAGTTGTGTGTGTGTGTGTGTGTGTGTGTGTGTGTGTGTGTGTGTGTGTGTGTGTGTGTTTGGAGAACATATTTATGTATTTATATTTATTTATGTTTTGATCCCCACAAAGAAGACAAGACTATCTCACACTTTTTTTGGGGACATTTAGCAGACTAACTTAAATTTTTCAAAAAAAGCAAAAATATTTCCTTTAACTTTGAGGTTAAGGTTCGAGTTACGGTTCGAGTTACGGTTCGGTGCAGACTCAGGTGAGGTGTAACATCTCGGCACAGAAAACAAAGCCCACACTCATCCCATCTGTTTCGTACACTTTCTTCTCTTTTCCGCCTGTATAATAAGCTCTTTTTCTATTGTAATTTTATTTGAATTCTATTCTTTGTATATTTTTACTTTTACCGATCGTACTGTTATGACACGGACAGTCAACAAGGCGTCCCGCTACATGTCGTACCGTATGCTTGTGTATGCGAGGAATAAAATATAAACTAACTAGCCATCAGAAGTCGAGTCTCCTTCGACTGACGTCTCCTTCGACTTCGTATACTCTGGATTTCTCATTAACGTGACGCTCTTTTCTCAAATGACTCAAAAAATTAGCACCAAATTAGCACTATGTCACAAATTCATTCATTCATTTCATTTCATTCATTCATTTTCTACCGCTTATCCGAACTATCTCGGGTCACGGGGAGCCTGTGCCAATCTCAGGCGTCATCGGGCATCAAGGCAGGATACACCCTGGACGGAGTGCCAACCCATCACAGGGCACACACACACACACACTCTCATTCACTCATGCAATCACACACTAGGGACAATTTTCCAGAGATGCCAATCAACCTACCATGCATGTCTTTGGACCGGAAGAGGAAACCGGAGTACCCGGAGGAAACCCCCGAGGCACGGGGAGAACATGCAAACTCCACACACACAAGGTGGAGGTGGGAATCGAACCCCCAACCCTGGAGGTGTGAGGCGAACGTGCTAACCACTAAGCCACCGTGCCCCCCTATGTCACAAATTATTTGTTCAAAATATGTTTAATGATGTGGTTTCTTAAGAAAAGAAGCTTTCATTCTCTGATGAATTCACTTGCTTCGACCTCCAACTAACTCACCGTTATTTATAGAAATCGCATGAAAATGTAAACGGCGTATAAAACCCAGAAGAGAACAGATGAAGCATATAAGATGTGGTTGTCGTGCTCAGCGCTCAGTGTGTACACGCACTGTACCAGGTGTAAAGCTCTGAGTGTGTGTGGATGTGTGTGGGTGGGACGTTGACGTGAGTAATGCTCTGATGGTTTTGGCGCAGTGGACAGATACCGAGCCCCCTGCTGTGAGTTCCCACTCCCACCGCACTTGGACAGGGCTGCTGCTAGGAAAACATGATCTGTTTGCAAACATTTTTGCCGTTTAAACCTATGTTTATCCCTCCCCAAAAAACAGAACAAGATGATTCAAAGTAGTAAGAAGGATGAGTCACTTAATGTATGAGAAGCAAATTCTGAGAAGTTCTGATCAAAAAATCAATTTTCAATGAAGCTCTACGCCAGATGTGAGTCACGAGAGGGTAGCAGTGAAAGCTAGTTCGAATACATGCAGAAGGAAGAGAGAGAGATAAAGAGATAGATAGATAGAGAGATTTTGAGAGAGAGAGAGAGAGAGAGAGAGAGAGAGTTTGTGAGCGACATTGCTTGCATGATTTTCTTTACGATTCAAGAATCTAAATAAAACAACTGATTCACATTGTTTTTAATCGTTAGCAAAGTTTTTAAGTCTTAAATCCGTCTTCAAACCAGTCTTACAATGAGCACGGCCATCTTTGTTTGTTTGTTTGTATCACAACAGAACGTAAGTTCTGAAAAGAACAGAAGTTTAAAAAAAAAAGCTTAAAAATGGGATATTGCAAGATCATGATCGAGGGATGAATCACTTGGGGTGACCAGAAGTTCAGTTTTAAATGCTGAGATCTGAACAGAAGCTGTGGTATCTGAGGGAGAGAAGGAGAATATAAGTTGAGTGTCATCAGCACAGCAACGGTAAGTGAACCTGTGTGAGGAAAGTACTGAGCCCTGTGGGACACCAGTGGAGAGTCTTCATGTCACCCGAAATGAGCGACCTTCCAGGTAGGAAGCAAACCATTCCCATGCTGATCCACCAATTCTAGACTCCTGATCGGCTTGGCTGATCTAGCAGCATGTAGTTTCTCAGAGACATCCAAAAGGTGCTGCTTTAAAGCCAGACTGGTTGGGAGCTTGGAAGTTGAGCTGTAAGAGAAAGACAGACAGATGATCATACACAATTTGTTCAAGACGTTTTGAAAGAAAAGAGAGAAGTGATACTGGTCTGTAGTTACTGATGTCTGATGGATCCAGAGTAGGTGTCTTCAGGATGGGACTAACCCTTGGTTTCTTCAAGGTACATGACCAGATGTTAGGGATCTTTTGATGATTATATTGATAAAGGTCTTGAGAGATGGTCTGGAGCATCTGGATGAGTTGTAAAACCTCTTCTGTTGCTATGTTTGAGAAATGTGACAGTAAAGGAATCCTGGCTGTGAAATGTCGGTGCAGTCGGGGCAGAAGCGAAGGTCTGGCAGGTTTTCTCAGTGTTCTCATTGTAAAAGGAAGCAAAGTCTTCAGCAGCCAGTATGGATGAAGCAGGTGGAGCAATAGGTTTGAGGTTGAGTATTGAAGTAAACATGTTGTAGAGCTTATGAGGGTCTTGTGCAGAAGCTTTAAGCTTTTTCTTAGAGAAGGAAGTCTTGGCAGAAGCCACATCTGAAGAGAACTTGGCCGGGAGAGTACAGTAAGAGGCAAGATCTGCATCGAGTTGTGATTTCTTTCACTTTCTCTCTGCTAATCTTAGTTCCCTTGATTGCTGTGCAACACATCGTTTGCAGCTGGTAGCCCCGCCCATCGTCCACTACGTAATCAAGGCTGTGAGCGTCAATTGCACGAAGTGTCCAACATTCCATGCGTTTTTTTTTTTTTCAGCTGAATAAGTGAATCATCTAGGCGAATGAAAGGTGTTTCTTTCGTGTTCACACATGGTAAAATGTGGCAACGATTCAGTCTTTCCTCGGAATCTATTGTTTACCGGTTTTTGTCTAAATGACTCATTTCCTTCTTAAAAACGAGGAATATCCACTTTATTCGACACACCGCTCGGGAAAGTAGCTTAAAAATGTATGTGGTTTTGATTCGTCCAAAAAACTATAGTGTTTGGTTGCTATAGCGTTCGAAAGTGAGAGGCTAGCTAGATATTTTCTCAGAGGAAAAAGTGTTAAGATGGAACATGTTAAGTGGCTAGCTGCTTACGATTAGCTATAAGCTGCAGATGCTAGCAACCAATGAAAAAGTTATTTTCTTGGGTTCAAACTTTTAAGTAGGCCATTTTTCAGGTGCTAAACCGTAAGTCCACACTTCAGCCATTTTCTTTATGTCTTAACCAATCAGGTGGCTAAAGAGTATTTTGTTCTCTTTTCT
>NC_083482.1:14780404-14825404 GCF_030014155.1 Tachysurus vachellii | reverse complement strand
AAACTTTTTACATTTCTACAATATTTAAAATAGAAATCGTCTTATAAGACGTTTTCTATCACTCTCACTCATTTTCTACCGCTTATCCGAACTATCTCGGGTCACGGGGAGCCTGTGCCTATCTCAGGCGTCATCGGGCATCAAGGCAGGATACACCCTGGGCGGAGTGCCAACCCATCACAGGGCACACACACACTCTCACTCATTCACACAATCACACACTACGGACAATTTTCCAGACATGCCAATCAACCTATCATGCATGTCTTTGGACTGGGGGAGGAAACCGAAGTACCCGGAGGAAACCCCCGAGGCACGGGGAGAACATGCAAACTCCACACACACAAGGTGGATGCGGGAATCGAACCCCAACCCTGGAGGTGTGAGGCAAACGTGCTAACCACTAAGCCACCGTGCCCCCTACGTTTTCTATCAGTATAAACAAATTATTTCTTTTACATAAGTCTGATACAAACCAGTCGAGACGTGTGTTTCTCTCTCTGTTAATAATTTTACACTGAAATTTAGTCTTGAAGATAAATCTGAGCTGATTTGTAGATGAACAAACACTCAGAGCGTCTCAGAGAGCAGAAATGGGTTTGATATCAACATTTACTCTGAAGATACAAACATTTGTGTAGAAAAAAATAACCGTTTTTTTTGTATTTCTTTTTTTATTTTCTATGAACATACTGCTGTAGTATTGTAGAGAAAAACAGAAATAGTGATGAAACTCTACAAATTCTTAAAATCCTGAGCTTCATATTAACACCACTGTGGAATGAGACATCACAAAGACGTTTATATTCAATAAAACACTGAGATTCAGGACTCAAAGTAAAAGCGCTACAATTTTTATTATTAATTTTTGGGAGATTCGATGCTACAGCACCTTATAACACCACACGACTCGCAGCGTGTGAAAATTTATCGAATGTTTTTTTATTACTTACTTTCCAAGTATCAGTAACTCTGGAGTTTATAAAAATAATTCTGAAATCAACCAGGCCTTTGAACAACATTTACACACTGATCAGTACAGTGTGTGTGTATGTGTGCAGTATGTTTGTGAATGTGTGTGTGATATTGTGTGTGCATTTTTGTGTGTGTGCAGTATATTTATGCACTTGTGTGTTCATGTGTATGCATGTGTGCATGGTGTGCACATGTTGTGTGTGTTTGTGTTTTTGTGTTTTTTATGTGTGTGTGATTGTGTGTGAGATTGTGTGTGCAGTATGTTCGTGCACATGTGTTTGTGTGTATGCATGTGTGTATGCATGCTCGTGTGTGTGATTGTGTGTGTGTGTGTGATTGTCTTTGTGCGGTATGTTTGTGCACATGTGTTTGTGTGTATGCATGTGTGCATGGTGTGTACATGTTGTGTGTGTTTGTGTTTTTGTGTTTTTTTATGTGTGTGTGATTGTGTGTGAGATTGTGTGTGCAGTATGTTCGTGCACATGTGTTTGTGTGTATGCATGTGTGTATGCATGCTCGTGTGTGTGATTGTGTGTGTGTGTGATTGTCTTTGTTTGTACACACGTGTTTGTGTGTATGCATGTGTGCATGGTGTGTACATGTTGTGTGTGTGATTGTGTTTGTGTGTTTTTTATGTGTGCGTGATTGTATGTGTGCAGAATGCTCTTGCACATGTGTTTGTGTGTATGCATGTGTGTATGCATGTGTGTATGCATGCTCGTGTGTGTGAATGTGTGTGTGTGTGTGATTGTCTTTGTGCAGTATGTTTGTGCACGTGTGTTTGTGTGTATGCATGCGTGCATGTTGTGTGTGTGTGCGTGTTTGTGTATGTGTGTTATTATGTGTGTGGGGGTGTGCATGTGTGTGTTTGTGAGTTTTTATGTGTGTGTGTGCAGTATATATGTGCACGTGTGTGTTCGTGTGTATGCATGCGTGCATGGTGTGTATATGTTGTGTGTGTTTGTGTGCTTACTTGTGTGTGTGTGTGTGTGTGTGTGTGTGTCACAGGGAGAGCTTCGCTCAATCGGAGTATGACTTGATGATGTCAGCAGGTTATGATCCTGTCATGAATCTAGCATCGACAGCACTGTGTGTGTGATGTTGACCTTCACACGCTCAAGTGCGTGAGCATGCACGCATGTGTATGTGTGAAGGGTTGTGTGTGTGTGTGTGTGTGTGTGTGTGTGTCTTTAACTTTTATTATTTTTTCCCAGCCCTCCATATTCCTTTCACAGTTTATCCACCCTCTCTCTCTCCCGCGGTGCAAATCAATCACTGTCATAAATCCGTCTTTTTTTTCTCCTTCTCTATTTTGGAACATTGGAATTCTCTCCTAGATAAGAGCTCACTCAGACATCCCTCCGCTAACATTAAGGCAAATCCCTGCTTTCTTTTGTCTTACTCTCATTATTCTATCGCTTTATTGTTTCTTTTTTCTTCCTGGACTGTTTGGTTTCCAATTGATGCTTACAACTTAGAAGTTTGGAAACACGAAACCCAGCTGGATTCCCAGAAATATAGTAATTCAGACTCGGTTGTGTAGCTTGAACGCAACATAACTGGGCAATGTCATACTTTTACCCACCCTAAAATACACGCACACACACACACACACACACACACACACGCACAAGCATGCACAACATGGATTTATTTTCGACACACTTCATTTATAACTAAAAGGCATCATCATCAACGGTCATTATCACTCTCTTAAAAGTAATAAGGCTCAATTTGTCCAAAAGAGGAGGAAAATAAGAATAAGAAAGAAAGAGAGAAAAGGGGTCACAGTGGGTCGTGTGTGTTTAGCGAGTAAGAACCTTTGGCGGAAATGACTTATTGAGCTCTCTGTGGCGTATCGGAGTTAGCCAGAACTCCTAAACTACTCACGCTGAATGAAAAACATATGCAAGAATGGCTGGCTAGTGGCCACTTGTACAAACACACGCACACATGCAGGATGGAAAGAGAGAGAGTTAGCGGAGATGACCAGAGGGGGTTATAACTAACACTCCCAAAAGAGATAATCTAATAATGTGTGTGTGTGTGAGAGAGAGACAGAGAGAGAGAGAGAGATGCTTTACGCACTCGGAGGACCGTACTTGTACAGTCTCTATGGACTGAGCTAATCCGAATGACTCAAATCCTTCATGAGTCATCAAACCTGAAGGCTGATTTATGGTCTCTGTACAGGACGACGCTCTCGACACAGTGACCAGCGTTGGGATGAGCACCGAATCCTCATGCCAGAAGGTGCTTACAGTGTAAACTCACAGTACACCTGACTGTAATAAATTCTTCAACTCCTAGTCTTCTTTTGCCAAGGAATAAGCAACACACACACACATATACACATACATACACACATACACAGACACACATACATACATACATACATACACACATACATACATACATACACATACATACACACACACACATACATACATACATACATACACACACACACATACACACACACACACATACATACATACATACATACATACATACATACATACATACATACACACACATACACACACACATACATACAAACATACACACATACATACACACACATACATACATACATACATACACATACATACACACACATACATACACAAACACACATACATACATACACATGCACATACATATACAAACACACATACACACATACACAAATACACATACATACACACACACAAACACACACACATACATACACAAATACACATACATACACACAAATATATACACACGTACATACACACATACATACACATATATACACACATACAAACACACATACATACACACACATACACACATACATACACATACATACACATACGCACACATATACATACACACTCACATATACACACACATGCACACACCCACACATTTATATGCACTAACACACATGCACACACACACGCAAAGTCTCATTGACATTCACTCAAGCAAACACACACACACACACACACACACACCCCCCCCACACACACACATTCACATTCACTCAAACACTTGATCACCTTCATGTCTTAAAGTGCCAAGCTGTCAGAACTCACTTATGGTTTAATCTAAAAAAAAAAAAAATCTTTTATTCCTCATCCCCTCCGTGACAAACCTTCACCTATACAGAATGCTGTTCTTCAGGATCGAGTTGGATTCGTTCGATTGCTCGAGTTCATGCCCAGGTCATGTCATGCCTTTACCTGCTCGTTGTACCCTTCCATTACCTCTCTCCTGGCGCCAGTGTCTTTCCCGAGTTCCCGCCCTTTTTTTTTTTGTTGTTTTGTTTTGTTTTTTGCACATGGCACAGCAAGGAATTTTTCCAGCACTTGCGTTAAGCACATTAAGTGTTCGCTTGCTAGCTCTGAGAAGGATTTAACAGCCAGTCCAGTTACGTAACCAGGCTTTGTTGGGTTTTTTTAGCTGCACTGAAAAGGGAATAAAAATGTTTGCTAGCACTTTTCATATATGTCAAATGCAACAAGCTTGGAGCAGATTGTACAATTACTTGTGACTGATCGAGCGTACACAGCTCCTTTAGTATGCACAGTTGTTCTCAAAAGTTTGCAAACCCTGAAAGTAATTCTTAAACATTTATTTGGAAATTATGTCTGATAATGCAAATTTTTTTTTTATTATTTAAGGATCGTGGTCACGTGAAGTCACGTAAATTAGCACATAGTTGTTTTACTCCTTCAACTCCTAGTTGTTGTTTCACCTAAACAAACCTGATCAAAACTTTACACACGCTTGAATGTTCGGCCACGTTATAAACACACGGGTCGACACACGGTGGTTTAAATGGCTATTAAAGAGAAGTTTCCACACTTGTAGCGCATTGTAATTGTGGGGAAGACAAAAGAACTGCCAATGGACCTGCGTAATAAGGTAGAGGAGCTTTATAATATATTACAGTATATTTATATATCTGGTGGTGTTGTTAATAAGGAGTACAATAAAGAGGGACATGAACACAAATGACTTGCATGGTCAAGTTGCCAGGAGAAAGCTGTTACTGCGCCCATGCCACAAAAAGACCCTCCTTCAGTACGCCAGGCAGAACCTAGACAAGCCTTACAGCTTCTGGAGCAGAGTCATGTCTAGCAATAAGACTAAAACTGAACTTTATAGTCACAACCATAAACACTATGTTTGGAGAGGAGTCAACAAGGCATACGGTGAAAAGTACACCATCCCCACTGTAAAGCATGGTGTTGGATCTCTGACGTTTGGGGCTGTGGGAGCTCCAGGGGCACAGGGAAGTCAGGAGAAACTGATGACAAGATGAATGCAGCATGTAATCAGAAAATACTGGCAGACAATTTGCAATCTACAACACAAAAGCTGCACATGGGACGATCACAAATGTTCCAACGTGACAACGATCCAAAGCACATGGCAAGTTTGACCCTCCAATAGCTACAGCAGGAAAAGTTGAAGGTCCTGGAGGCCATTACAGTCTCCTGACATCAGTATCATTCAGCCACTTTGGGGAGATCTCAAACATGATCAAAAAATTTGCTGGAACTGAAGGCGTTTTGCCAAGAAGAACGGGCAGCTTTACCACCAGAATTAAGGACCCCAAGCACAATTACTACAAAAGACTGTATGCTATGGGGCATGGTGGCTTAGTGGTTAGCACGTTCGCCACACACCTCCAGGGTTGGGGGTTCGATTCCCGCCTGTGGAGTTTGCATGTTCTCCCCGTGCCTCGGGGGTTTCCTCTGGGTACTCCGGTTTCCTCCCCTGGTCCAAAGACATGCATGGTAGGTTGATTGGATCGGAAAATCCGTAGTGTGTGATTGCGTGAGTGAATGAAAGTGTGTGTGTGTGCCCTGTGATGGGTTGGCACTCCGTCCAGGGTGTATCCTGCCTTGATGCCCGATGACGCCTGAGATAGGCACAGGCTCCCCGTGACCCGAGGTAGTTCGGATAAGCGGTAGAAGATGAATGAATGAATGAATGAATGACTGTATGCTATCATTGATGCTAAAGAGGGCAACACACCATATTAAGAACTAAAGGTATGCAAACTTTTGAACAGGGAATATTTCCTTATTTTCTTTTTTGTTATGTTATGAGTCCTATGAGAAATAAAATGTATTATTTTTGTCTTCTCATTCATGTTTTCTTTAATAAATGGTACACATCTTGTATATTCTCCCAAGGTTTCCAAACATTTTTAAGCACAGCTGTATATAGATTTTACCTGACAATGGTGTGTATCTATTTCTGATAAAAAAATGACCAGCGAGTCTTCAGTCGGTTCATTGGTTTTGCAATAATTTAAAATAAGCATAAGGAACAATAACGATGGGAAAATACACCATGGTCTTTGTCTATAAAAGACAGTATAACAAAAAGTCTTCCCACGCAGCATCGTACAAACGAAACGAAACATTCACCAGGCTTAATGGAAACACTAAAGGTCTTAAAGTGTCATTTTTGGTTTCTCAGGAAAGCTCCGACTTTATTCTAAGCAGCATGAGTACCATGTACTTCTGTTTTAACAGAATGCCACAGAAGGAAGTTTCTATTCCATTTTAAACCGTTTTTATTTTGCCGTCCTGGCAAAGACAGACTCGTAAAAGAATATGGCCTATATAATTGTGCATCGCTGTTGTATCGTTAACGTCGACTGGATTGGATTGGATTGGATTGGATTCCTCGGTTGCTATGGCAACAGTATAGAATTGGTGTGCACACCACTTTTCATCCATTCTCCATCACTACAAAGTTACATTATTTTTTGTATAATGTGTGCTTTGGTTGTAAAAAAAAAAAAAAAAAACTCCCGGGTTTGACGGTATGACCTTTGAATACTCTTTCTCTTGTTTTCATTGTTATTTCATGAAACGTAAATGAAACGTAAACCGAGCGTCGGCACTCGCCTCATTTCTCGTTCACCCTAGTGGCACCTTGTAAGACGTCCTATTCCATTGCCTGTGTGTGCGTATGTGTGTGTCCCAACACATATGTGTTTGAACAATTATTGTGATATTTTCGTTGTAATCTAGCCCCTTTTTTCTTTTTGAAAAGAGATTGAACACCCGAATGCTTTAGATCAATAAACTCAGAGATTTTATTTATCTTTTTCTCAGCCAGGAAAGTCCCATTGAGACACAAGATCTCTCGCAAGATCTCACACAAACAGTTCTTCTTAAAAGAATCATTTCACGCATTAAACCACATTAGCAAGCTAAAATTCTTCATTAGCAAGCAAAAAATTTGTCATTAGACAGCTGAATGGCTTAAAGCAATAAACTTTTATTTTTAACTTGAACACACACACACACACACACACACCAATATTTTATGTAGATTCATGAAATATTAATTAAGTCTAGAAACCAATTAAGTCTATTTCATTTAAAAATAATCTGGGTTTATAGTCTGTTATTTATGTCTGTTCATACATTTAAAATAATGCATAATGCATTAAAAATGCACATTATACAGCATTCATTATGCATTACGATCTGTAGCATAAGGCATAGCATTATTGAAGTTTTAATGTCACAGCTATAATGCGCCGTAGCTGAATTTTTAACATGTTATAAAGCACAATATTGTTTATTATGCACAAGAGAAACAACATTATTAATATAGCTGCAAGCAGCGATGACGGGCCTTCGCACGTTTTTTTATCGCTATACGGTGCCTTCCAGAAAACAATGCACGGTGGGCAAGTGCATCAAGTGGGTAAATATCAGCGGACTATTTTATGTTGTTACTGACCCATTTGGGGACTGTAGGTAAATGAAACCCCACATTTTAGACAAACAGGGGCGCTAGTGAGCCACTTAAGAGACACACCTTTGTCTGACCTTTTTGTCCACACTTAACAGCCGACAAATGTGATGTATGTGTCAAATTTCAAGTTCATCTAAGCAAGCCAAAAGCCTTAAATATGCCTGAAATAAAAGTAAACTTTGACAGGATGCCATGGCAACAGTGTCTGAGATATCAAAAATCCATTCGCAATTTCGCATCTGCAATATCTCTGCGTCATGGTGGCCAAGTCTGGTCTCAATTGCATGAATCCCCTAGGAGGAGTATTTAAAAGTTTACCGCATGCAGCTGACAAAAAATCCACCTTTGTGACTGACACACTTCCTGGGGCCTGTTGGTGGCGCTATACCCGGGACTCACAATAAGCACATCGATGCGATCGGAATCCTTGGCCGAACATACACACCATGTGTCATCACAATAAGACATTTTTTGCTTTAGATATTAGACATTTTCTGTTTCTCTGAATTCGCCATAACTTTCTCGCCTTGCCATGGCAGCACCGTTCGAGATATCAAAAATCCCTTCGCAATTTAGCAAGTGCAATGTCTCGCCATCATGTTCACAACGTTTGATGTCAATCGCATGAATTCCCTTGGAGGAGTATTTAAAAGTTCACCGCATGCACTTATAAAACAATCCAAAATGGCCGACTTCCTGTTGGGCGGAGCTCATAGTTTAGAGCGCGAAAGTTGTTCGGGTCGATGAGATCTATATGCGTCCCAACTCTCGTACATGTGCGTACATAATTGCCCGATCTGTGCACCAATGTTTGTTTTTGCATTACAGGGGGCGCTACAGAGCCCCCCTGCCACGCCCATATTCCAGCCTTTGCCTCAGCCTGGCGTCGCACGACTATGACATGTGTGCCAAATTTCAAGAGTTTTCGAGCATGTTAAGGGACCCCAATTGGAAAAAATAAATAAATAAATAAATAAATAAATAAATAAATAAATAAATAAATAATAATACTCCCGAGGAAAAACAATAGGGCTTCGCACCATTCGGTGCTCAGGCCCTAATAACTTCATACAAGCTACATAACCATAACATAACAAGCTACGTATCATATATCTGTTTAGAGGAATAGTTTTATTCACCGATGTTAAATGTTATATTTATAAAGCATTATAGAGGTATTTAAAAACATGTTATGCAGCATGGATTATGACTTTATGAATGCTCATAGCGTTCCATGTTTGTAATAAAAAAAAATGCATTTGTGTTGCAGTGTGTTGATTTGAGTTTGTGCAGTTTTTCAGATGAATCCGAATATGCAACACATGTATGATGAGTTAATAAACATTCTACTTCCTGTTGTTGTTTTTTTTTTTTAACCCACATTTTCAGGACTCAGCCCTGACTTTGGCCATGTGCTTTTGTGTCACGTGTCTGTCCCACCCTTGTCTCTTCCTTCCCGCCTCTGCACACCTGCTCCTCATGTGTTTAATTGTCATGTGTATATAACCATGCCTATGGCAGCGCGGAATTTTTGTCGTTGTCCTCGTCCCACGTCGTCTTTTGTTACGTCTTGTCTTGTCGGTGTCCTGGTTTGTGTTTTTTAAGTTAATAAATTCAGTTTACTTTATCTATCCTGCATTTGGGTCTGTTTTTATCCCGGCGTCGCTAACACACATGATTTTGGGCTAAACGTAATATGGAACATTATTTAAAGTGATTTCGACACGCCTGCATTAAACTCTCAATTAACGCTAACAAACCAGTAACGGTCCGTCAAATACGATCTAAACAAACGGATCAAAAGGTTTAAAATAAGATCTGGATACTGTTTTAGTCTGAGTAAGCTAACGATGATTTAAAGGCTGTCCATTAAAATATCATTTCCACCGCTAATGCGTGCTAGTCAAAGTAAAAAGGCTGAAGACTTTTACTTAACACGCTCTTATCGGTGCACATTTCTGGCTCGTGTTGTCTTAAGGCATCGTATGTCTCATCTGAGCTGCCCCGACTCGTCCTCACCTCTGAGTACAAATTAGAAATAAATCCGATCCTTTGTATAATCCTTGTGTATTGTAAACAGGTTTGTGTCACCAGATTTTGTGCCAAAAAACCCACCTCAAGGCGTCAAGGTTGCTAACGATTACTGAAAACATCATCATGTCGTAAAAGAGTTCTAGAGAAATTTTAATTCCTTACAAACAACCTTCAATGAAGTTTTAACACACACACACACACACACATACACACATACACACACTTAAAATCATAGTATACCCAATGAGTATATATCCAATACCCAATCAAGTAAAATAAGTAAATCATAGTAATCAAGTAGAATAATAATAATAATAATAATAATAATAATAATAATAATAATAATAATAATAATAATAATAATAATAATTGTTATTATTATTATTATTATTATTGTTGTTGTTGTTGTTATTTATTTATTTATTTATTTGTATTAATTAATTTTTTTTTGTCAGTTCAGGTTTTCTCTGAGTTCGTTACCTTCTGCAGTCCTGTAAACGACACCCTGACTTTTGCAGAACTTTAAAAACCACAAACATCAATAAGTAAGTGTCCGTTTACAGTCCAACAAGTTTCAAAATCACCTAACGCTGAGAGTGGCAACACGCCACGGTTTCAAAACATACAGAGGCAGTTGTAATTGCCGGTGTTGCAAAAAAAAGAAAAAAAAATTTACAAATCAGTTACTCGCTCTCTTCAAGCCGTCTTCTTTATACAAATGACGGCGTTTGACAGTCAATTAAAACATGCGTCTTTGCGTTAGAAATTTCCTTTGAAATTTGAATGCAAGTTAGAAATTGTTGCGAAACAGTATGAAGAACGATAGAAAAACTTTGCGCTCGCTGAACGATCAAGTTAAATATTTCACCCTGAGGAAACTTTCCAATACATTCCACATACTTTACAGCGATGAGTTACAGTACCTGGACTCAAGAGCCAGAAAACCCCCAAAACACATTCGCAAAGTTTATTTACATTGCATAATATATAATTGCATAATTATATGCTATACGTAATGCCTTATAATGCCTAGCAGAACAGGCTGTATAACATTTAAAAGCATGACTGCATGACCTCATAATTTCAGGTTATGTATCCCATTAAAATATCTGTTCATAAGAACACTGCAGTCACAAATGTTAAACGCTATGATTATAATGCATTATAGATACATTTATGAAATCTTACATGCATATGCCTTCTGCATTCATAGTTCAGCTTACACAGTCCTTTAAAATATATGTTCATAACAACACTACAATGCTATTAAGCCTTAAAGATGCATTCATTACATCATTCATTACATATGCATACATAATGCCTTATAATGCATATAACAGCACAGGTTGTATAAATGCATGCATAACATTACAAAGTGTAAGTGTAAGACTTCATAATGTCAGGTTAAGGGTTTCATTATAATAACTGTTCAAAGAACACTTCAGTCATTAATGGTATATGCTTAAATTATAATGCATTAATGATCAATGATAGTAATTATTAAGCATTATACATCCATTTATTACACACAATGCATTGCAATGCACAGAATAAGCCTGTGTAATTGTTCGTGCCTGTTATACATATAATATATAGATGCATTTATAACATGTTTTATCCATACAAAATTGCATTATAATTTTGCTATGAAGGAATACTTCCTTCATAGCACTTTCTGCAGAAGATAATAAGTGGTTTTAGTACAGAGACACATTTGTTATACATGCATTATAGACGTTGTATCCATACATATTCTGTTGTAATGCACATTAAAACCCTTTATAGATGTTCATAAGTGGTTTTAATAACATTCATTTATTATGAAAGTTTATATTATGGGTGCATTACGGATGCAATTCTAATATGCTATAGCCATGCGTATTGCATGATAATGCATGTATGCACATTATAAGTGTGCACATTTATAGATGCTCATAAGTAGTTTTAGTTACATGCATAACAATAACAATAATAAAGCATGACTTAATGACATATGCATGCATAAAGCACAATAATGAATAGCGTAACATTTATAGATGCTCATAAGTAGTTAATATAACATGCATAACACTATTAGAGTACAAGTTCATATTCTAGACATGTTCACAATGTAGACATGTTTGTTTGTAATGAATTATAATACAGGCAACAGTGTCATGTCTGAATGACGTTATAATGCCTTATAACGTATAATTAAGTGCGCAAATTGTTTTTAAACATAATTATAACATATTACAATGTTTTACAAGATTTTGTACAATATGTACAAATATTGTTTTATACAAATATTTAAAATCTTAGCCAGTACATAATGCCTTACGAAGCTTTATGGATGCTCTATGCATGCTTTAAGTAAAGTAAGATCATTTTAATATAAAGACGGAAACCTTAGAATGGTGTTTATTAAAAACCAAACCGTTTAGCAGCGACAGTGAAGCCTGAATCTTTTGAACTTAAACTTACAGTGAAATTTTCTCTCCTATAGAATTACATTGAAGTTATAGAGTCATTATGATATTAGACATGCTTGAAGTGAAGAACTTAATTCTACTTCTTTTCTACTTCTCTCTACTGAGTCGCTCTCTCCCACCTTTTAATTAAAACGCAGAGCCTTTCCCATAAAGACGGTATTTATCTTGTATTTTGACAGTTTAATGACAAGATCCTGCTTCTTGGGGTGACATCAGTGTGCTGCTGTTTGCTGGATAACTGCAGAGTACAAAATGTTTTGGGGGAAAAATGTTTGGAGCTTTAACGCATGATTCTGAAGTATTTTCTATGTTCCTGACTCAACAGACCCATAAAATCTTATCATTTCAGGTTTGGGGATGTATTTTTCACAAATATTATTCAATTCTTGTTGATGCTGTAAGTTTTCGACAAATATACTTTTAGTATATTTTTAATATTTTTGACTCAATTTTAAAAATAGTTTTCTTTAAAGGCGAAAGATCGAGCTACTAACCCAGTGACAAAAAAGAAAACAAAACAAACAAAATAAATTCAATTGTTTTTGGTTATACTTGAATTAAAATTGACGTTAAATAAATAAATAAATAAATAAATAAATAATACATTTTCGATTCTCAATTCTGATTGGTTAGAAGTTGTTGATCTATTATTTACTTTTGCAGACGGAATACGAAATTAATGAGAGATTGAAAACTAAAAAAATGAATTGAAAAACATTTGTAATATTGAGCTGATTTTTTTTATTTCCCTCAGGATTATTATTTTTCTTATAAATTTTCAGAAGGAGTCTCCAGTTTACGGTGTTTACGGCATTAGGGTTTCTAACACAGAGAGTGAGAGAGAGAGCGAGAGAGAGAGAGAGAGAGAGAGAGAGAGAGAGAGAGAGAGTCTGGTGAAGGGACGACTGTTTACAGTTGCTCTAACCTATATGAGATCAGGAGCTAACTTGACTCTTGAAATGTTAAATGTAACTATAAGCAGATAAAAAACATCTTATACTGACTTATAGAACCATATAAGCATTCATAGCTGTATTTTATCTGTACTTTATAGGTGTTTTTTAACAGCTAGTGTTTTTCAGGTATTAGTGGCTGAATTTGCAAACCTTCTTAACACTGCAGTTAAAAAACATACAATCTATCATTCATTTCATTTCATACGTATATAAGACGTTGCTGTTAATCCAGTGCACTGTAATGCAGATTGTTTTATTACAGGATTAGCAAGGAGGAAGTTGCAAATAACAGACACACACACACACACACACACACACAGAAAAGAGAGAGAGAGAGCGAGAGAGAGAGAGAGAGAGCAACTATTTATTTATATTCATTATACCAGAATCTTTGATAGCATGAACATAAAATTTGAAACGTATTATACGTCCTACTTCGCTAACTAAATGCTAGTTTTGCTAGTTAATGTGTTAGAGTTAAACACAAGTGGGATTTTCGTTTCTGGAAATTTCCATCATCATTTTCTCGATCATTTATTTCTAACAGGAAAATCTCGTAGCAAACAAAACTGTTTTTTTTTCATCACTAATCGCTAGCACCACAACATCCAACATAGTTAGCTATTAGCATGAATAACAGGGTTCGGGGTAACAAGTCAACATTATCTAAATCTCTAAAATAAATAGAATTTTAATTGTGGGTCGTATAAAAGGTTCATAACAGGCTGAAAGGGTGGTGATAGTGACTTCCCAGCACGTCCCTATATAAAGTGTTTTGTCACCGCCATCACCATCTTCTAGAAGGTTCACAAACCTTAGCATGTAGCTCTATATTTATATATGTCACTAACCGCTTTTAAGGATACAAGCATATTTCGAGTGATCCGTTTGTATTGTATCTGTAACTTTGACCTAACTAACCCTGCTATTTTTTGTCATTTGATGTGTTCATGTTTTTTGTTTTGTTTTTTTCCTTCTCCTTATCAAAGTCACGCAGAGTTCGTGGGTGGAAGAGGGTTTTTTTGTGAGGAGAGCACATGTGAATCAGCACAACATGGCCTGTCTCACTGGGAAGTGGTCAAGAGTTCCTCTTTCATGACTACTGAAGAAAAAGAAAGAGAGAGAGAGAAAGAAAGAGAGAGAGAAAAAAAGCAGCAGTAGGTCTCATGATCGGAGCAGTGCATGTAGGGGAGAGTGTATTCCCTTTGTCTCTGTTGTCTCCTGTCTATAGATACGCTCGGTCGTCTATCAAAACAGAAAGCAACATCATGCTGTGTGTGTGTGTGTGTGTGTGTGTGTGTGTGTGTGTGTGCATGTGGTTGCTCCTCCGTATCCTCTTACAGCCCATGTGCCTTGTTTTGTACATTACAATTAGTGTTACATAAAGGGCCTAGAATTAATCACACAGTCTGAGTCTCTTAGCGTTTTTTTTTTTTTTTTTTTAACAAAATGCCGGATTTAGGAAGCTCAGCGCTTGAGCCTTGGCATGACCGCTCTGCTTTTGTGGGGCATGGGGCGAAAAAAAGAAGGATGCGAAACAACACACAAAAGGTCAATTTAATACCGATTATAGCCCAGCGCTGTCGAAAGCTCGAATCCGATTGGTCCAGAAGGGAAGGCGGGAATAATGTCTATATACTGTAACTGTAATGACAGGTTTATATTATCAATGCATTATTCTAACACACAATTAATACTAATGTAACAGTTCACACACAGTGACTTGATGCTCTGATAATCTAAGACTAGCAATAAAGATTTTTACAGTAAACTTGATTATGTGGTGAATTTATTTTTAGATAAATAGCTTCGATTTAAAGAGTTTTGGGTGTCGGTGCTTAGTTACAGAACTTTGCCAAGGTTCCCAGCTCAGGAAATTCTTCAAGACAGAGGAGTTTACGTTCTGTTTTTTCTGTTAAACTAGCAAATGCTTCATTCTTTTTTTTAGCGAGAGAGAGAGAAAGAGAGAGAGAGAGAGAGAGAGAGAGAGAGAGAGAGAGAGAGGTAAAGTGATAACAGGAGTTAACTTGTTTCATGGATAATCCACAGTATTAAATTAAATCGCAGACACACACACACACACACACACACACACACACACACACACACACGCAATAAACATTTGCAGTTTCATTTGGTTGGTAGATAACATTTCCCAAAGGATTCTCCAGTGTCAGCGCTTTTCACACCAGAAGGAATAAAATGTCTGACTACTGTAAGTAACTTGTCTCAGTGATGTTCAGTAAGATTAACAACAACAAAACTTACTTACACAGTGTTCATACATTTCCGTGCTAATTTATTTTTATGAAACTGACTCATGTGATCCACGTGAACACAAAGAAAGTTATTAGTTTATTATTTTTCTATCCTTTTGTACGACTTCTTAGACCCCAAAAAATGCTGAATGCAGCTGAATTACGTACTGATTCCATTTTAAATCTATTGTAAATACGAGATATTTGGGATAGAAGCACTATTTATAGATCAACACACACACACACACACACACATGAATGACTGACACTGGCTCATAAAGCTTTGTGTTCTGACACGTCGACGCAGTGCCAACCTTTTTCCCCTGAGAAACAAAAGCATTGCATTTTTTAAAGCGGGACAGGATTATTAGCATTATGAACTTGCATTTTGGGTAAATTATTATTTTTGTGTATTATTATGTGGGTGTGGTTCAAAAAAGAGGTCTCTCTAGCATTGTTTTACTGGATCTAATGTGTATTGTTTTCTTCCTGCTACACTGGACAAGAGTTTTTGGATTTTGATCAATTTGTTTTGGCACCGCCGAGAGCAGTTGTGTGTCCTTACCCTGTTCAGGCCTCTCTCACACACACACATACACACACACACACAGAAACACACACACAAAAACACACACACACACAGAAACACACACACACATGCACACAGCCAGCTGCAACTCTGTTAGCATGACAGAGGGAGGATGGAACACATATGATAAAGTCCTTCAGGGAGCGATGGGGAGGTTTCCTACAATGAGGCCCTCTATGGGACTGAACGCTGGGACATACTCGTGATCCCACCATGCGACCAGAGCGAGCTGGGAAGACAACGCGTGAGATCACAAACTGAATACGGGTTTAAGACGCTTAAACACTGTTATAAAGGTTCAAAGAGAGACATTATATTATTCCAAAATAAAACAAGAACGCTTTCTACGAACTTTAAATCTAACGACGTGCTATAATGCATCTGTAAGGCATGTCTGCAGCTCAGAGCAGATCAACTCTTAAAATAACGTGTAATAATTAGTATTTATAACGCACTATAGCACCATAATCTGATGCAGTGAACAGCATAACTATGTGTATAATGCCTTATGAATGGATTATAACACATTCAAAGCCACAGCTTATAAAGCAGTCATGTTAACGATTCAGAACAAATGCTAATGAGTTTACATTTACATTACAATGCATTTTCATTACATGTCATAACAATGTCTATAATGCATTATGAATGGATTATAACATGATATGAACATATTCAGATGCAATTCACTACTCATAATCGTGTTAACGATTCCAAACGAATATCAAAGATATTCATACAGTGTAAAGCATTTTCACAAAGATTATATCAATGTCTATAATGCATTATGAATGGATTATAACATGATATGAACACAAACAAATAGAAGCAACTGCAAAAATCCTGCTTCCATTAGCAATATCATGTTATAATCCATTTATAAGGCAAATTGCACTGTTTCAGATTTCCAGTCATAATAATGATAACGATAATAATAATAAGGCGTAATAATATATTTAAATATTTCATTAACGTGTGTGCTTTGTCTGTTTTATATCAATAATCCTGTTGGAATAACCATTTATAAAGGTTTATGTAGAGTCACGTCAGTTGTCATGAAGCTCTATGGACGTAAAGGAAGTACCTTCTAAGGAAGTAAAATGCTTCTGAAATGATTACGGCTCTTATTATTCATGTCACAAAAACGTTCTCGATCGAACCTGACTTTTAGTCTCCAGCCTTAAAAATAGTGACGTATGTTGTTGTTGTTATTATTCTGAAACTCATATCTCGCTTCACGGCTTTTAACGGCGGAATCGTAAAGGCGAAACGTTTTTGGATTAAAGAAAAAAAATGACTTCATGTAAATTTACAGATTTCCACGCTGTTTTATCTCCTGGCTGTGCAGCCAGAACAGTCATGAGGGGTGGCCCGGGTCATCTGGTTCTGTTTGCTTGAGGTTTTTAATGTGCAGCTTTTTTTTTTTTTTAAGGTTCATTGAGGATCAGTGCGGAAAACAATGCCGTGTCCAGATTGTGAGCTTTAAAGTCCTGTTTGTCTCCTGCTTTGTGTTGACAGATGGAAAAATGACTTTTTTTGACATACAAAATAAAAAAATCAACAACCTCCACCGAGCTTGAGGAAAATCGACACCAACGACGGTTTCTGCGTAACCTTACTCCGTTTCCCGAACTTAATCAGAATTGCATCAGGCTAATGAAAAAGGTCAGGGGTTTTCATACAGCCGTGAAGGTTTTGCATAACCGAGCGACTTTGTGGTTGTGAACGTGAAAGAAGGAAGTAAACTGCTGTTCATCTGTTCTGGAGAGAAGCTGATGAAATATTTCTCTTAATAACAATTCAAATCTCAGTTTCCAGACAAAAAAAAACTTTGACTTATAGTAGGGTGGATGTTTGGATGACATGCTGTAGGCACATCAGGAATTTATTTAGAAACCATCGTGCTGATGTATTAATACTTTCACGAGAGATGCTTTCGTGTTCGGCTTTTTGCGGTCAATTCTCAGATCGTTTTTTGAAATCTTTTCTGTCCGTTTTCTTGACAGACAACGTGACTGGACAATTGCAAAGACCTAACTCATGGACAGTTAATAACAATAATAATAATAATAATAATAATAATAATAATAATAATAAAAAGAACGGCTTTTCTTAGAACGTCGTTCGTGTGAAATCCAACAAAATCAGACTCTTCTGTAAGAATTCCAGCAATTTCTGCATAAAATGCTGAGATCGGGTTGCTCTTAAACCGTCCTCGCCAAAGGTTTTTTTTTCTTTCTGAGAAACGGCACAGATCCAGAATCAGCTCCACGCCGTAGATTCCTTAGAGTTTAGTTCAGTTTAAAGCAAAAAAGTAGCTATGAAATATATATATATATATATATATATGTATATATATATATGTATATATATATATATACATATATATATACATATATATATATACATATATATATATAAAACAGAGGCTATGAAAATACTGAAATACAACAACAAAGACTGGAAATACAGTATATTGTACACAGAGTATTGAAAAAGAAAAGAAAAAGCATGCCGTATGATTCACTAACAAGACCTGCAGTGGATTGTGCAAAATGTTTGTATCAGGACACTGGGCTCCGATTCCAAATTCCCATAATGCACCTGCACTTCCATGTTCACAATCACCGGACTTCTGATTGCGTTCACATGTTTCCAATTTCCAAAGAATTCAAAATACAGCAAGAGAGCTTTTTTTTATTATTTATTTTTATCTTTTTTTATAACAAAACCAACGAACGACATGATCAACATTATTAACAACCCCTCTCCGGAAGCCCCGCCCCCTTTTTTCTTTATTTTTTACCATTTCACCATCTTTATTCTCACAGTTCTTCACATATTGACTGAGATTTTTAATCAGTGTGCTTTTCCTGGTAAAGTAAAGGCTAAATAAATAATCGATTTAGCGCCGTGACTTTTGGTCAAATCAAACAGAGAAACAGAGAACGCGCACCAAGAATGATAAAAAATGAGACGTTTGGGTCTTCTCCAAAACCGGGAAAGTGGAACACGAGTGGAAAAAGTCATAAAGGAATACATTTGATTTAGATCCCAATAATAAACATTTAACCTTCATAAAATAATCAGAATGTTCCAGAAAAGAATATTCAGCGAGCGTACACACATCTTACACATAGCATATAAACCAGAGGATTTAAAATGTTTTCGTTAGCGGAGAACGAACTCGTTGCGTCACACTTAAGCGTTCACCGTTCTACACATTTTTGACTAATATATTTCAAGCTGTTTTTTTTTTGTTTTTTTTTAAAAGTCAGCACTGTACTTAAAGTTCATATCCAATTTCACTCATCTGGGAATCTCGCTTCAGTCGGAGAAGATCCGGAGTTTATCCTGGAGAATTCGGGCACGAGATGGCGTTTGTTATTAAGAATCACAACCCCAGAGGTGACACTCAGGATTTCTGGGGCCTGTGGTAGCCTAGTGGTTAAGGTGTTGGGCTACCAATCAGAAGGTTGTGAGTTTGATTCCTACGTACACCAAACTGCCACTGCTGGGCCCCTGAGCAAGGCCCTTAACCCTCAATTGCTCAGTTGTATACAAATGAGATAAAATGTAAGACGCTCTAGATAAGGGTGTCTGCTAAATGCTGTAAATGTAAATTTGTAGTGTTTTATCACTATTTCTGGGTTTTTTCTACAATACTAGTTCAATATATTAATAGAAAGGATCCAGAAAAACATGTAACAAAAATGTTAATCCAGAAAAACAAAAAATTTTTATTTTTTTTCCACACAAATGTTTGTATCTTCAGTAAATGTTGATATCAAACCCATTTCTGTTCTCTGAGATGCTCTGAGTGTTCATTCATTCATTCATTTATTTTCTACCGCTTATCCGAACTACCTCAGGTCACGGGGAGCCTGTGCCTATCTCAGGCGTCATCGGGCATCAAGGCAGGATACACCCTGGACGGAGTGCCAAATCATCGCAGGACACACACACACTCTCATTCACTCACGCAATCACACACTACGGACAATTTTCCAGAGATGCCAATCAACCTACCATGCATGTCTTTAGACCGGGGGAGGAAACCGGAGTACCAGGAGGAAACCCCCGAGGCACGGGGAGAACATGCAAACTTCACACACACAAGGCGGAGGCAGGAATCGAACCCCCAACCCTGGAGGTGTGAGGCGAACATGCTAACCACTAAGCCACCGTGCCCCCCCGCTCAGAGTGTTTGTTCGTCTAAAAAGCAGCTCAGATTTACCTTAGACGCTAAAATTCCGTCCTGACTCGTTTTAGATCAGACTCACATCCAGAACATCTTTCAGTATAAACAAATGAAAGATGTTCTGGATGTGAGTCTGATGTGAAATCTCACACCCCTCACTTGCACTGTTTCACCCACATCAGTTTCCATTCTTCCTGCAGAAGAGAAGACAAGTATACTGGTATAAAGGGTTAGGCGGCTGTTTATATATACACATATAGTTTTAGATGCTTTCTTCTTCTTTTTTTTTTTTCCTTTGCGGTATGTAAGATGCAATTAACTTTAACGATCCAGCTGTTAGTATAAATTTCCCATTTCCTGCAGTTAACTCCTTGTTCCTATGCCACAAATTCAGCGAGTCGATTTTACGAGACATTTTTAGCGTTTGTATTAATTAGTTTATATCCACATTGACCGTCTAATTCGTGTTTAGTAGCTACAGCTGAACGTTTTTGTTCTTAGTCATCACGCACAAAACAATTCATTCCATTATATTTGTTTTATAGAAAGTTTCGCCGAAGTGGGCTGAAATGACGTACACAGAGCGCGTCTATAAAACCCTCGTTGTAAGAAATGGCCTAACGCTTTCATTTTGAAGTCAGGAAACAATCATTTTTTGGCCTTTTGTGTCAAACCGATGTGGGTTTGAAAGTCTGGTTGTGCTGACAGATTTGAAATCTCACACCCCTCACTTGCACTGTTTCACCCACATCAGTCAGAGTACAAACAGGAACAGGAAAAAATGTCTCAGGCCTTACTAAATTAGTAATACACTGTCTTTATTTCTCTGTCACGCTTTCAGAAATGCTGAAAGAAGAAATGCTCAAAAGAAATAGAGTTTCTATACACACAACTTTTTCCGATTTATTCTGTACAGTGTTCAGTGTCATGCATCATAGTGTGCTGACAATAATCTCGTCTCACTTATCGATCTCATCTTTTGGGACACGACCTCCTCCAGAGTCTAGTGATCTTCCAGTGTGTTTAACTACATATTAATAAACCTCAGCTGTAGCCATCACCTATTCATCCAGGATTATGATTAATCGTGATGATCACCATGACTAGCTCTGTCATGTGGTTATTACTATCCCAATCCCTTGTAATAAAAACAGCAGAACAACAATCTACACAATGCTCTTATTATTCTATTCTTTTCTATTCTATTCTATTCTATTCTATTATTATTTCGTGTCCCGAGGCTTGAGATCTGCTCATAAACAAATCCCACGGTAGGCCATGTTTCCTGCACATCTTAAAAAGACTATGTTAATGATATTAGTTTTCTGGATGGCTTTTAAAAACTCATCATCCGAAGCTATCACATGTTAAGAGATAGAGCTTTAGATGCATTAAAGATCTCTGGAAGATTTTTTTTTTTATAGATAAATCTCTACTCTTTTAGAGTTATCCTGATTTCAGATAACGTTTAAAACATGTTGTGTGCAGCAGCTGGTCTCCAGCTAGAGGAATAAGTGAATATCAGAGACATCTCTAGAGACCGTCACTGGATATCTGCCCAGAGAGCTCACACGATAGGCGAGCCGAGTGCAACCCTCGACCAATGAGCAAACACATGGGGCTGACACCCCACCCTACCTTGACCTCCCGCCTTATACAGATAGGAGGGGTGGCTAGATTAGCTGTTTGCTCTTATTTGACCCTTTGCTTTAGCACTCAGACTCAACAAATAGAGAGGTCAGGCCATGTCCAGTCTCCTAAAGAGGAAGGACTGGAATAGCCGAGTTTTTGTTTTGTGTTTGTTTCTCTCAATGAGCCAAAGCTTATCGATTAATATCATGATGTAAGAGTTCAGCAGATCATGTACACACCGTCCTGATATGGGACGAGAGCAAGGATGTCGAAGAATATTCACCACCGTGTTGCATAAAACTCCCAAATCAGTCATCAGAGGCCCTGGAGGACTCATAATAAATAAGAATAAAATTAATTAAATTACCCGATGTTTCCTTTTTGTGTTTATTGTGACTTGGTGAAAGATTTGATCTTTTTAAGGGGTTCAAGCACCAACAATGATGAAGGTTGTCATCCTGTAATCTACCTGAAACCCATAAAACCATTAACCTGCTTTTTATTACACGTGGCAAGATTATTAAGCTTCATTGTTAAAGTCTTCACACCAATTTGTGGGTGTTTTTTCTGCAGATTCTAGCTCCAGCAACAAGCCAAATTTGGACACATGGACATAGATCTGTTTGTTTCAGCATTCTGGTTCTGGTAGTTACAGTAGGATTGATGTTAGGATTTGAAGGTCAATCGTACGGACATGGCCGCCATTATGAATAAAGTTACCATTTTGAGTTTCATCTTCAGAAATCTCTTTATTTTAGTCATGGAATCCATCCAGGGTGTGAGGAACGGTCTGAATGAGGAACCAGCTCTACAAACGACACGCTTGGACATATGCATTGACATGTATGGGGCAATTTCCCAAAGCCAATCCAATGAGGTGGTTGGAAACTGGTGAACTCAGAAGGAACCAACTTAGATATGTTGGTGAAGATGTGAAACGGTGTCTATACAATAACCCAAGCTCATGATTGACCCTGAAGCTGTATGGTGGCAAAGCTACCTGCTGCGCAACATACTGTCATGTAGGTCTAGCATTTTCCTCGAGTATTGCCGCCGGTCAATGTACCTCCTCTACACACACAAAGACACATAATACAATGGCCAAATCAAACACCCTGCATCAGCATCGGTTTCCATGCCGCTGCCAACCGTGTAACTGTGACATCGTCCGATCGATCGATCGATCGCTGTTTGCTTCCTGCCTGCCTGGTCAAGGCCCTGACAGTTCATTACCTCTAATTGTTGCCAAGTAAGCAAATATGAATTATAAAATCCAGACAGAATTTATATAATTCTTGCTAAAGCTCTTAAAATAATAAAATTTTTATTGGTGACTAACGTCGTCTCACACTTACAGAAAGTCACAAGGGTTAAAGTTAAGCGTAAAGTAGCTTTCGTTCTTTTACTTATAACCTCGTTATGAAGAAATGAGACGAGATCCAATCACGCTTTGGTCACTCGTTCACATTTCCATGAATTTGTCAGGAGATATTGAGATGTTGGATCATCGTAGCTCAGATAGGACAAATGCCAATGGGTTAAATATTTGCTTTTATATTGTCACGTGTAATAGTTCTAGACCCTAGTTTCTGAAAAGCACTGCGAAATAGATAGATAGATAGATAGATAGATAGATAGATAGATAGATAGATAGATAGATAGATAGATAGATAGATAGATAGATAGATGCTTTTCCATTTACTAATGCTTTTGAGGAACTTTGGTGTTTGGTATTTCTTTGGAGTTTTGTATTTGTTGTGGTATTTTGGTGTAGTTGTTGATTATTGTGATGTTTTCTATGAGGAGGTTTTTATTTAGCAATCATGGAAGGAGTCTCCGGTGTCAGTGCTTTGAAACTGTCACGTGACGCGGGATAAAAACGGACCCAAATGCAGGACAGCTTAACAAAAACAGGATTTATTAACTCAAAAAACACGAAACAGGACAAAGACAAACCAGACGAGGACAACAGAAGACAAAAGAGGATTCAGCGCTGCACAAGGCAACGCGGCTCAACTAAATACTAATGATAAATATTACACATGAGGGACAGGTGTGCAGAGGCGGGGAGGAAAAGACAAGGGCGGGGCAGACACGTGAACAAGGAACATAACGTCGCTGTTGGGCGGAAACCTCGTATGTCCAAATTTGGTCAATTTCATATTTCTTCACATATCGATGCTATTGGTCAGTCCCTACGTGGGTCTGTTATTTTTACAAGTTATTAACCAATCTAAAGTCTTGAAAATAGCTTGAGCGCAAATCTCATAACTCCATTGGACACTTCAACTGTCCACCTCTTCCTCACTCCGTGGGAGAGCTTCACGGCATATTTCTCCTCAAGAAGAGTCGCAACGAATCAACACGTCTTCTGAGGTAAATGTCTTCAAAACACTGGGCTCAAAGAAAAAAAAATCTTGACCCCCGCTAGTTCTGATGCTCGTCTGAGGACAGGAATTTAGCGCAAGACAATCCACTGCAACGCGGACTAAACCCTGTGCACTGCAGATAAGGTACGGCGTTTTTTAAATTTCCTGAAAAATAATGGTTTTGGAGATACGAGGATTCCGCCTGACAGCGACGATAAACAAAAAGGCACATGGCCAAAGTCCGGGCAGAGTCCTGACAGAAACCGTCTGAGTAAAAGCTGTAATTTTAGGCTTTCTGAAATCTTCAGGACAAAGTAGTTTATAGGGTTTTTCTGGACAACATGATATAGAAAGCTGCTAAATGTAAGTGAAAGCACTTCAGGGTGTGCGGTTATGGAAAATAATCAACATCTGGATGGATCACAACTCATAACTCTCCATCCTCTTCTTGATTATTTTCCTCACACAGCATGTGTTTTATTCCATACTTGATCTAAAACGACAACATTGTGCATATCTTCTGATTCTGAATCGGTGTTGGTGTTTGATTTTGTTGACATCAGCCTCATTATGCGGCTCCGACATACCAGCCGTGCACTGAGCTGTGAAGACTTTGTCATAAGCATCAAACACAAATCAGGCGTACCACCACAGTGTCATAACACAATCTTCTGTTTCTCTTGACTTGTGGTTAACACTTGAGGTGTTGCTATGTCAACATCCATAGTGAGGAAACATGACAGCTGACTTTCGATAGAAGTCTGTACAAATAAAAACTGTAAAATAAGACTACATGAATAATCCTGAATACCTGAATTCATACTTACTTAATCATGAGCTGATGATGAGTTACATCATGGAGTTAAATCATAGTAATGTATTAATAAACATGTTGGTAACTCAGTCAAACATGATCTATAATAAAGAACATGAATTAAACTTTCCTTATTATAAATTGTCTACTATTAAAGGGACAGAACCTCGTGTCCGAGCCACACAAAGTGCTTGAAGATAAGCTTTGGGTCAACTCACAAATAATCAAGACAAAACCTTTATAGTTTATACAAGACAAGACACCACAATACAATACAACACAACACAACACAATACAATACAATACAACGCAAAGCGAGGCAAGACAATGCAAGGCAAAGCAACGCAATGCAATGCAACACAAAACAATACAATACAACACAAGACAATACAATAAAACACAACACAATACAATACTTTGATTATTGTCTTTGTGTATAGACTTTGTGTATTGTCTTTGTGTATAGTTTTTGTGTATAGTCTTTGTGTATTGTCTTTGTGTATAGTCTTTGGGTGTTGTCTTTGTGTATTGTCTTTGTGTATAGTTTTTGTGTATAGTTTTTGTGTATAGTCTTTGTGTATAGTTTTTGTGTATAGTCTTTGTGTATAGTTTTTGTGTATAGTCTTTGTGTATAGTCTTTGTGTATTGTCTTTGTGTATAGTCTTTGTGTATAGTTTTTGTGTATAGTTTTTGTGTATAGTCTTTGTGTATAGTTTTTGTGTATAGTCTTTGTGTATAGTCTTTGTGTATAGTTTTTGTGTATAGTCTTTGTGTATAGTCTTTGTGTATAGTCTTTGTGTATTGTCTCTCTCACAATGTGTACACCAGGTTGTGTTGTTTTATGTAGCTCACTGTGTACTACGTCATATATATGATTGAAATGACAATAAAAGCTTCTTGACTCGACAACACAACACAACGCAACACAACATTTCCTTGATTACTAACACATTCATATGCATAGTTTTTTATTAACCTTTTTTTAAACTCCTGCTGAAAGTGTCAGCTTTATTATTCTTCAGCAGTTTCATGTGTGACTGGTGTGAAAGCGCTTACCTTAAGCTGCTTCCTTATGCAGAGCTCATTACAGTATACAGTATTGTAACATGCCTTTTTTTTTTGTTCCAATCCCACGTCCATAATGCTAATCTGGTCATCGCTATGACTATCATGTGGTTAGGGGTTGAAAACGTCTGAATCATGCATATATGGTGGGAGGAATGTTCAATGTGTAGGAGTTAATGCAGGCTGCGTGGAGAGAATTAGGGGTTAAAGGGGAATTCTACCGTGACTTATAATACTGTGAAAGAATAAAAAAAATTAATATGTGCTACGTGAAATTTCTATTTTTGAATAGATGTTTTCATAATATATATTCGGGTTGTTTTTTTAACAATGGACCCTGTAAAGACTCCCAAACTATTACTGTTATTATTATTGTTGTTGTTGTTGTTGTTGTTGTTGGTGGTGGTGGTGGTGGTGGTGGTGGTGGTGGTGTTAAAATTATTGTTATATTTATTATTATTATTATTATTATTATTATTATTATTGTTGTTGTTGTTGTTGAAATTATTGTTATTTTTTATTATTATTATTATTATTGTTATTATTATTGTTGTTGTTGTTGTTGTTGTTGTTGGTGTTAAAATTATTGTTATGTTTATTATTTTTATTATTATTATTGTTATTATTATTGTTGATATTATTACATTATTATTATTATTGTATACTATTACATTACTATTTATTCTTAGAGAGTTTAAAGATACGAATCGTGTGAATGTCTTTTCATAAGTGTTGTATATTTTTACATTAAAAAAAATGATAATAACAAATATTAATAACTGAACAGCGGAGGTGGATCCTGTAACAAGAGAACAAACAAAGCACAAATCAAATTTTGTCTGATTTGAAGAAAGCAATGTGTGATATCAAAGTATAAGGTGAACAAAAGGATGACAAATTAAAGGAAAAAAACATTCTAAGTGTGTTAGTAAGCTGGAGATCTACCACAAGCCAGCGAAATGTCCCTGGAACTATACTGTAACCAGGAATATCACACCATCACATACGGTTTATTTTGTTTTTATCCATCAAACCGTTCCGTGAAGCACTAAGGAAGTGGGCGGAGTCATCGTGAAGGACAACGTGGCCAATGAAACAGAAATGTTGCATCATAAGAACAGCAAAATAAATAAACACCCACACAGCATAGAAGAGGTACTAATATATCACACTTCCTAAAAGTAATATGACTAACAGGACAGGAATAATCGGTTGTCTGATTGTAGTCGGTCATGTGTTCGTGGCTAAACAACACCCCAGAAAAGTACGTTCTGTCAATTATTCACAAGGAGGAAGGTTGGTGGAGTGAGGAGGTGAAATCAATCTGAAACAAAAGAAAGGCAAAGGACAAACTGGTCAACTGGCTGTAGGACTAAAACTGTGCTGAGATGCTTTAAGATGACCTTTAACCCAACACACACACACACACACACACACACACATACATACACATACACTCACATACACACACATACATACACATACACACACACATACGCATACAAAGACACACATACACATACTCGCACACACATACACACACACACACATACATACACACACACGCATACACATACACACACATACACACACTCACACACACATACATACACACACACATACACATACACACACACGCATACACATACGCATACACACACAGTGGCTGTACAATAGTAGAATATATATACATATATATGTGAGTATATACTTTATAGTCCAAACAAATAATTCAGTTTATACTTTACCAAAATGTCTAATCATGAAACAAAGTGGATTACTGCCTTTCATTCAGTATCCAAAAATCAACAGGAAGGAAATTTCCACTAGGATGTACAGGTTATGTATTATGTACAGGTTATATATATGTGTGTGCTGTGTGTGTGTGTGTGTGTGTGTGTGTGTGCATGTGTGTGTGTGCGTGTGTCTGCGTGTGTTTGTATGTGTGTGTATGTGTGTGTGTGCTGTGCGTGTGGGTGTGTGCGTGTGTATGTGTGTGTGCGTGTGTGTGTGCATGTCTGTGTGTCTGTGTCACACACACACACACACACGCACGCACGCACACACGCACACACACAGACACACACACGTACACACACACACGTACACACACAGACACACACACACAGACACACACAAAGACACATACACACGACACACACACACACATATACACACGCACACAAACACACACACACACACACACACTGATTACTCTCATTATTAGTTCTATCTGCGACTGTTTTTACTCCAGATCGACAGAAAGAGGTAAATATCTTTAATAGCATCATAAAATAAATAATCTTCTTTAATTAATACATGAAACATTTCACAAGCATAATTTTATCATACTGCACTAATGGGTTGTTTTGCAAATGTTGCTCCATAACACATACAAACACACACACACACACACAAACACACACACACACAAATATGGCAAAACCCCTCACCCACTCCAGCCTCCATTCTCCTTTTTTGTGCATGACCCCTGGATCAGATTTTGTTATTTCTGATCGTACGACTGCATACAGTATTACAGCATATACACACAGAACAGAAGGCTTTCATTCATTCATCAGTGAGAATTGCAGTGTTGTATAAAGTACTAGAAAGCAATACTTCAGTAAAAGTACAAGTATCGTACTAGAAAAAGACTTTGGTAGAAGTGAAAGTTACCTTTTAGAATATTACTCAAGTAAAAGTCTTAAAGTAGATGATATTTAATGTACTTACGTATTTGAAGTAAAAGTAAAAAGTAAAATTTCAGTGATTTTCGGTAGGCATAAGATCAGGGGCGGTTCTAGGGTCTCATCTTTAGGGGGTTTTTAGCCCTCAGAGAGAATTTAAAACAAGAAGAGTTTTATATTATATATTATATGACTACATAGTAAGCCAAAAGTTATGGTATTATTAAATGACAAAAGTGGACACCAAAATTTTATGCATGATGTAATGATGTCGGTCTTGAATCAGATCAGTTCATGTATGTGTGCATTCTCTACAAACAGTGTGTCTAATGAATGCAGTCATTAATAAAAAAAATATTCACAAGACAAAGACCAAAATCAATAAATGTTATTTTTATTTAGTATTGAATGGATTGTTTGCATTAATATTTTGTTTGTGCTACAACTCTGGTAATAAGAATAGCGACATTTCACTGCTTTTGGTTGCCGTCTTTGCGGCTTTCCGCCGATTAACGTTATAGATAAACGCCTCCAGCTCTGACTGCGTGTGAGCGCTGCGCGTCCCTGTGCTTCTCCGTAGAGCGTGCGGAGCGTAATGCAGTCTAGGAGCAGTGATTCACCAAACCTCCCTTATTGCAGTCGCACACATTTCTTCTGATTTTATTTTGTAGTAACGAGTAACGAAGACGCTTATTGGAAATATAGAGGAGTAAAAGTTTACATTTTATCTAGGAAATGTAATGGAGTAAAAGTGAAAGTTGACATAAATTTAAATAGCGAAGTAAAGTACACATCTGTGAAATTTCTACTTAAGTACGGTAACGAAGTATTTGTACTCCGTTACATTACAACACTGGAGAATTGCATACGTTTTAAACACCCAACAGAAGAGTTCGCTATTTTTTTATCAGCTGATCAGGGAACTTAAAATATGGTGACAAGTCAACGCAAAACACGAGGACTAGCCATAGCATATAAAGTGCAAGTTATTTGTTTTTCTGTCGATCATGTGACTTATGAGCTTTTTATAACTGGCTGTTCGTTTTATTAACCAGGAACAATAAATAAATAAATAAATAAATAAATAAATAAATATAACACAAATACAGAGAACAGACTCTAAGCCGTACCAATTAAGCAGAAAAGCAATTAAACAATAAGGCATAGAAGCATCAGGGTGCATGATGGGAATTCCACGTGGATATTTGTGTAGTTGTACGTAGTAGTTACACACTGTTGTATAAACAGGGTGCTTTTTGTTTCTGTATATTGCAGAACAATACTTTCTGACATATTTTTGTGTGCGTGTGGCCAAGAAGGTACGTGTTTGTTTAGAAACTCGGTCCAGATTTTCATGCATCGGTTGCCGTGCAGCAGTTTTTCCAAACACGGGTGAGCCCCAGAACGATCAAATCTCGAAAAAAGAAATAAATAAATAGAATAAAAAATAAAAAACAAACAAACAATAGAAGCCGTTATGCAAAAGCATATACGCCCCGGAGGCTGGCATGTGTCTATGAAGGTCGTCATTACATAAATGAGAAGTTCCCTACCTCTAGCACCCCCCCCCCCCCCCCCCGGGGTCCTGTCCCTTTTCATTAAGTGTCATTTTGTGGTTTCCATGACAGAAGGGACAAATATTAGCTGTTTGTTCCGTCCTGCAGCGCGCTTTCTTACTGTTACATAACGACAGTGTGCATTATCAGTGACAGGCGCCTATTAGCTGAGTCAGCATTCTTCGAGCTCGCCTTGCTTTCCCCCTCCTCATCGCAGTCCTTTCTCTCCCTCCCTCAGTCTTGGAGCGAGGCCTCGCTATTGCTGTGAAGCCCCAGGAGGCAGCAAATGTGTGTCTTTGGATAGCGGAACGAGGCTGAATTAGTGAGGACATTATCATCATCGCAGTATGGACGATAAAGCACAGCGTAGGCCTGCTGTTGGGAGAAACCCAGCAGAATTTTACTTAAACCATGAGTCTAAAACCCAAAGGAAAACTCCTACTGAGTTCTGGAGCCTGGCCCTGCCCTCCTCTCGCTCTCTCTCTCTCTCTCTCTCTCTCTCATTTCTCTCTCTCAGCATTTGTGTGTGTGAGTGAAACGAAATGCCCTTCAGCACACGAGAGATAGCATCGGAACGGCCGTTAATCACATAAGCCTCGAAAGCAAATAAAATCAAATGGTGAATAAATAAAAAACGTGCCATCAGGTGGGGAAAAAAATCAGCAAGTCCCACAGGTACCTCAGACTGCCAAAACTCCCGTTCCAAGGGAACGAGATCTGAAGGGGCGTACGCACTTGGAGTGAGCTTTTAGCACTTCTCGACGAGTGGAAACGCTCTCTGAGCTTGGCAGTAAGGAGGTCGGATTGGGAAACAGGGATTCGGAAGGATGATGGAGGGGGGTTCAGGGGGAGATGGATGCGGACCCACATGGCCTGATCGCATGAGTACAAGCAGAACCCGCAGAACTCGATCGTAACCATGTGGCACTCGTGTTGATGTTATGTTGAAATGACTCCTCAAGTGACTCATGAGGCAGGCAGAAGAGAATTCACACGCGTACAGTTAACGCTAAAGCGCTGCAGGATTCCACTCGCTGATCACAAACCAGTACAGGATGGACAGAAAAAGGTTAAGGTCACGAAGGGAATATGTGCTACTTAGGGGGAAAAAATTCTGGATTAAGCACAAATTGCAGAGAGAAACTTATAGTACTTCATATTCATCAAAGTTTGTATTTTCCACATGGGAAAAGCAAACGCAAGTTTAACTGCTTACAGATTATTGAATTATTACAAACAAAAAAATCACAGCTTTCCCACAAATAATCCACCATGTACTCTGTTAGACATGTGTACTGCATTATTTGTGTCCACAAAACCATAAAGACACGAAAAAACCTAACTCTAGTAAGGCGTAAAACATTTCGAGGCACGCTGTTACTAGAAAAACAGCACAGATCAGTAAAAGACTTTATTATTTTTCAGTGTTAGTGTTTTATTCGTTATATTCTTCGGCAATTTTCCGATTAAGTCTCGATTTTTTTTTTTTTTTACAGTTTGTCAAACGATGTCACGCGTAAATGTTAACGCTAGTAAGTCAGTACGCTGACTTGCTTTATTTCTCTCTTGAAGTCGTAAGCTTGTCGCCCCGTTACCATGACAACCTCTTCTGACGTCATAAAGCGCTGACACTGGAGACTCTTTCCTTCAGCCTGAAGTTGATCTTACAGAAAATGTTGTAAGTAAAAGCACCTTTGTTCGTTGGTTAGTTTTAAATCCGTTCTCGATACGTCATAAACGTATATGTGCAGTACGAGCTGTTACCATGGAAACAATAACCGATTAGAAACGAGGGCGTGTCGACGGACAGTTAACGGCTGCTGAACGTTTGGTCGTTTAACGTCTCTATGTGTGAAAGGTTTATAGCTCCAGCTGTAAGCGTTGTAATACAGTATAAGTGTTTATATTTTATGTTTTCTGTATTGTACACATTGACGTTTATATACGTAGAAAACAGTAAGTGAAGCGATGCTGTCTGTCCTTTTGTCTGAATGACATAAGAGCTGAAAAAACAGTAAAGACAGCAGGAATGTGTTCTCTCGCCCTTTGCACTCTGTTCTGCAGCAAAGCCTTGTGGTTGAGATCCTCAAGAATGCTCAGGCCTCCTGCCAACCAATACAACAAGCGTGTCTCCTTCAATACACTTCACTGCAAAAACGGCATGTAGAGCAGGTCGGCTGGGGGCACGCAGAACAGCCCCGGATCACGCCTGCGCTTTACAGTACATGGTAATCACTTGCAGTTGTTTGCGAAGGAACCGCAGGAACCCAAAGGATGGATAAGAGTCTACAAGGTTTTACTCGTGAAGGATGATGTACTGTACTTCAAGAACAGCGGGAGGTTCAGGTGCACAAACGAGCGAAGTGAGTCGACTCAGGAGTCGGTGGACGGAACGGTACCGAAGCTTGTACATCAGCATGTGTGTTTCATTGCTCTGAAACAGAATTAGTGTAAAATGATCCAGCAAGGTTGGAAAGTGGCTTCAGAGGCCTTGAGCGTGTGGCGATGCTCCCATCTAATGGTGAATCTTTGTAACTGAAGACAATAATAAAAAAAAAGGCTTGTCAGATTGATTCAGAAGCTATAATGAATATTTAAAGTTCTCGATTCATGAACACCGAGCGGTTCGTGGAACGACGGCGAAAGCTTTCGTTGTCGTTTCATTTTCGTTGAAACGATTCGGATCAGAATACGCCTCGGATCGTATCGCACGGCATCGTATCCGATCGTATCGGATCGAATCGTAAGGTGTCGTGTCCTGTTGTGTCGTAACGTATCAGACCGTATCGCGTTATATATATCACACAGTATCGAATCGTGTGGCACGAATCCTAAATTGTATCGTGGTATCATACCGTATCGTATCATATCGTGTTGCCTTTTCTCGTAGAATATCGTATCACATTGTATCACACAGTATTGTATCGTGTCACCTTTCATCATATGGTATCGTATCCTAGTGTTTCATATGAATCGTATTGTATCATTTATCATATCATGTGGTAGAATATAGTATTGTATTGTACTCTATTATTGTTTCAGTCACAAGTGTGTGTGTGTGTGTGTGTTGTAACAGAGTGTGTTGTAACGTTCAGATTATTTGCTATGGCTTTAAAACGCTTTAACATGCACTATTTCGATGGTTTATTACTTGTTAGAGATCTATAACCCCAATCTGTGATGCTGAAATGTTTTATCACATCCTCTTTAGTTTAGCGATGCATCAGATGGACATCAGACGTGCTTCATCCGTTTAAAGGATTTACAGCATCAGTAACAAACACTTGTACAACATGTGGTCAATGTTAATTTAATGGACCTAAACACCCTTGTTCTTGTGTAATATATACAGGTTATGGTGTTGGTCTGTGTGCATGTGTTAGAGATTAACCCTGTTTCTTTAACACACCCCACTAAAGCGCCTCGTGTCATTAAGATGTGTGTCGTGTTGAAATCCTGCCCTGATTTCATCTGAAGTCTCCAGCTTCACCTCACAATCGTCTCCGACTCCCTGCGCGTCCTGGACACCGTGTGTGGCGATGAGGATTTTGAAATGCATATTTGTGGTCAAGTTCGTGGCTCTCGGTTTCTCTCCCAGGAAGGTTGCAGAGGTTCGACACGTGCTGGAGCTGAGAAGGAAAATCTCTGGAGGGGTGAAATGGGTCAGGGATCAGATGATCCTGCTAAAGTGATCTCTCTCTCTCTCTCTCTCTCTGTCTCTCTCTGTCTCAGTATCTCTCTCTCTCTCTCTGTCTCAGTGTCTCTCTCTCTCTCTCTCTCTCTCTCTCTCTCTGTCTCAGTCTCTCTCTCTCTCTCTCTCTCTCTCTCTCTCTCTCTCTCTCTCACACACACACACACTTTCCCTCTCTCTCTCTCTCTCTCTCTCTCTCTCTCAGTGTCTCTCTCTCTGTCTCTCTCTCTCTGTCTCTCTCTGTCTCTCTCTCTGTCTCTCTCTCTCACTCTATGAAGATTATAGAATTCTAAGATTACAGACAAATTAAATTAAAATAAATAAAAAGTGACAGAACATGAAAAAATAAAACCCATGCACGACGTGTGAAAAGAAATGAAAATCCTTTTAAGTACTGTATGTGAAATGAAGTGAAAAATACGGTGGCTTAGTGGTTAGCACGTTCGCCTCACACCTCCAGGGTTGTGGGTTCGATTCCCGCCTCCGCCTTGTGTGTGTGGAGTTTGCATGTTCTCCCCGTGCCTCGGGGGTTTCCTCCGGGTACTCCGGTTTCCTCCCCCGGTCCAAAGACATGCATGGTAGGTTGATTGGCATCTCTGGAAAATTGTCCGTAGTGTGTGAGTGCGTGAGTGAATGAGAGAGTGTGTGTGTGTGTGCCCTGTGATGGGTTGGCACTCCGTCCAGGGTGTATCCTGCCTTGATGCCCGATGACGCCTGAGATCCCCGTGACCCGAAGTAGTTCGGATAAGCGGTAGAAAATGAGTGAGAGAGTGAGTGAGTGAGTGAGAGAGTGAGTGAGAGAGTGAGAGAGAGTTAATACATTTCCCCAGATTAAAAAGTCTTGACAAAAATTCTACAATCTGGACACTAGATGGACCCAAATCTACTTGATACAAACGTTGCGACAACGCGCGATAGTTTGGATTGCTTTCCGACTGTGATTTCCGACACCTAGCTTCCACATGGCAGTGCGTGTTCCTGAGCTGTAGAAGCGGTCGGTGTTTTTCTTTAATCTCGCGATGGGGAAGACGAAAAACACGAGGTTTAAGACCCCTCCGGATGGACGGCCGGTAAAAGCTCTGAAACGCGCCGCTGTAGATGATGAAGATGATGAAGAGTCTCCGTATGCAGAATTACTTGAAAAGGTAACAATTTTTTTCCCTATCCGTATTTTGACAAATCCAGCCTTCTCGGTTCTGATTGGCTAGTATGACCTCTTGTCTGCGCAGTGATTGGCTCTTAATGTAATTTGTCAAGCGGTCTGTCAATCAAGCTCTGTCGTTGACCAATCGTAGCGATAGGGGCGGGGCGTGTCGGAAAGTGGGTGGGAATACGGCGAGTTTTCGCTAAAAGTGGCACAATTTTATTACATTTAATGTTAATTAACGCATTAAAAAGGTTCATTTAGTCCAGTTATCAAAACTAGCAGCCCGACTTTGTTGAAGTTCTTTCATTTATTTATTTATTTATTTTAAATATATTAATTTAAATATATAAAAAATAAATACATTTCTGTGTTAAATTTGAACAATAATTAAGAGTAAAAGTAATAAATTAATAAAAAAAAATCTCTAATTTACATTTAATGAACGTAAAAATAGAACAGAATGATTTGCTTTTACACTTTTTCACTGTCAAATTATTTCACACTACAGAAGATATTACTGTGTATATAGTGTGTGTGTGTGTGTGTATATAATGTGTGTGTATATTTATATATTGTGTGTGTGTGTTTATATATATATATATATAGTGTGATTGTTAATATATATATTGTGTGTTTGTGTGTATATTTATATATATTGTGTGTATGTGTGTGTATATGTATGTGTATATATATATATATATATATATATATATATATATATATCCCTGCCCTGTATACCTGACCTCCTGCCTCTGTCTGTCTCTCAGTTGCAGAGTCCAAGTGCAGATACACGTGAGTATGCGTGTGCTAGTATTTCCCGAGTGGTTCAACAAAGTCAGACAATCCCGGGCTTCCTGCACAGAGACACAGTGAGGAGGTTAGCGACGCTTCTTCTGGACAGCAGCCTGGCGGTCAGAGAGACAGCAACCGGAGCGCTCAGGTGCAGCACACTTTTACACACCTTAATGAGTCGAATAAAGTCTAGTTGTATTCCAATGACACGTCATCCGTTTAAAAATGTAGACCCCAGAACAGTTGCTAGAATTTGGTCATGTTGCTTTGCTGCAGGAACCTGAGTGCGTGTGGAGGAACAGAGGTGTGTGAGGACATGGTGAGGCTGGACGTCCTGACTCCTCTCACCACACTGCTGAACGAGGTGAGCGTTAATGTCTAGTGTGTGTGAAGAAAGACAGTTTAGTTGGGTGTAATTGGGTGTAATTTCTGACATACACCAGATTTTTTTTTGTTTGTTTGTTTGTTTATTTATTTATTTATTTTTAAAACATAGGTGTCAGTTTTCTTTTTTTTTTTTGTTGTTGTTGTTGTTGTTGTTGTTTTGTTTTTTGTTTTATTACAGTCTGTGTATAAATGGGGTCTGTAAAAACAAATGTTTATTATTAACAAAAACAAACAAATATGTGTATAACAAGTATATTAAACACGCTTTTATTTCTAACATAAATAAGCAAAACTTCAGTATTTTTTATATATATATATACATTTAGTGTTTTTTTTATATATATATATATATATATTTATATATATTTATATATATATATATATATATATATATATATATATATATATATATATATATATATATAAAACTAAATGTTTAACATTATATTATTAACTTATTTGTGTAATAATTGTTAGCACAACAGCAGCCTAAAAACTTTTACATATACATTGTATACAGAAACAAATAACTTTATAAATAACCTGAAAGAATTCTGAATTATACAAATAATAATCATAAGAGATTATAAATATAATCGATTTTTACGATTTAGGTTTAAAGGTTTAACATCAGATCAGCTGCTTCTGAGCAGAATTTGTCATTTGAACATCTGCAATAATAAATAACTTTAAATGAGACTGAAATAAATGATAAAAATATCTGTGTGTGCGGATGTGTGTGCGGATGTGTGTGCGGGGTGTGTGCGCGCGTGTGTGGATGCGTGTGTGGGGTGTGTGTGCGGATGTGTGTGTGGGGTGTGTGTGCGGATGCGTGTGCGGGGTGTGTGCACGTGTATAGTGCTGTATGGGAGACCAGCTGAGCTCCAGTCCCATGAAGAAGCAGCAGAAACCGACAGTGGAGGACGTAGCGAATGAAGCTGTGAATTTACTCTGGAATCTCTGGTACACTCCTTTAACCTGCATCTTGTTTAATGATGTAAACATAAAGTGGTGTTAATATTACTGAGGGTTTTTTTTTTTCTTTCTATACTATTAAGATTCTGATGATGATAAAGTGCTGGATTTGTTTTCTAATCTCTAAATGAATAGTTTTTAGAGCATCTTAATGAGGTGTTGTGTGATGGTAAGCTGTGTCTGTGTGTGTGTGTGTGTGTGTGTGTGTGTGTGTGTGTGTGTGTGTGTGTGTAGTGAGAGCAGCAGTACAGCCGTGGCGGTGTTTAACAGAGCAAAACTTCTGGACGTTCTTTTGTCGTACATTGAGAAACATCCACAAAACATCCAGCTTGCTCTATCAGCAGGTAAAACACACACACACACACACACACTCTCTTTCTCTCACTCACACACACACAAACACACACTTTTCATTTATAGCCCACTGTTATTAAATTCTCCATTTTCATTAGTAAGATAGTGTGGATTCATTTTCTCTTGACAGCAGCTCTGACTTTAAGGCACATCACTGGCTTATGTGTTTTGGTTTCTATGGTAACAGGCATTCACAGGCCTGCACATACACAAATCAAATAAAGTCTGTAGTTCTAGACGAAAAGGAAGGAGTCTCCGATGTCGAAGGTCACTTATTCGTGACGTTGTATAATATTAAACATGTTTGTTTTTCATGGGATGGGTTATTTAACAAACCCATACTTAGAACAACGTGTGTGTGTGTGTGTGTTTTTGTCCAGCACACTGTTTACACACTGTGACCGAGGATAACGCGGAACTGGCAGGAAGAGTGAACGGTGCTGTTTTGTCCTCTTTAGAGAAGGTGTTGCTTTCCACACACTCCAGTATGGAGCACGGTCTTTTACGCACTCTGGCTGCAGGTACGACGTGCTCGCACACACACAAGCGCACACACACGCAACAAATTGTGTTTCTTTTTAATTTCATTTGCTTTGATTTAAATCTGCTTTTAAACTTCCTTTCATCTGCATTTAGCGTCAGTCATTAGGAGTTTCTGTTTTTGACTTTTGTTAATGAAAAAAATCAGCAATTTTAATCACTAAAACTAAACATAGGTTTAGGTTGAATTTTTATTTGATTCGATTTTCCTTGAATATTCTCCAGATTCTGTTTTTTTTTAATTTCCTAAATTCAAATCTAAGGGGGGGTCACGGTGGCTTAGTGGTTAGCACATTCTCCTCACACCTCCAGGGTTGGGGGTTCGATTCCTGCCTCCGCCTTGTGTGTGTGGAGTTTGCATGTTCTCCCCGTGCCTCGGGGGTTTCCTCCGGGTACTCCGGTTTCCTCCCCCGGTCCAAAGACATGCATGGTAGGTTGATTGGCATCTCTGGAAAATTGTCCCTAGTGTGTGATTGCGTGAGTGAATGAGTGTGTGTGTGCCCTGTGATGGGTTGGCACTCCGTCCAGGGTGTATCCTGCCTTGATGCCCGATGACGCCTGAGATAGGCACAGGCTCCCCGTGACCCGAGGTAGTTCGGATAAGCGGTAGAAAATGAGAGAGTGAGTGAAATTAAAATCTAAAAAATGTCTTAAGATTTAATTCCTTATTAGACGCAGAATGGAGAAGAGAAGGTTCTCTAGTGTAATGTCCGGTGAGGTTTTAGCAAATGAACCGTAAGGCACTGCCTCGACTCGCCTTGACTCTTGATGTACTTCTCCGTTCTCTCAGGAACCGTGTGGAACCTGAAGAGCTGCCTCTCCTCCACCCGTCAGGCCGAGGCTCTCTCCGCCGTGGTCAAGATTCTTGCGCAGTGCCTCAGTCTAGACGCCGGAGCGCTGATCCCAGAGCTGTGGCAGAGAGAGTGGAGTCGCCTGAACGGAGGCTCGGATCCCGAGTCGGCTGGAGCAGACGAGCAAGAGGCCGGAGCCAGTGTGCAGGAAGAGGAGGAGATGGACGATGGGGAGATGAAGATGAACAGAGTGAAGAGGAACGGGAAAAAAATGGAAAAAGATTTTGCAGCTTTCCTGCCGGTGAGCAAATGAAAGAGTTTAGCGAAGTGTTTTACAGCTATTTAAGTGCACAAGAGGTCAGTGTTGGTGATCTGTGCTGTGTGTGTGTGTGTGTGTGTGTGTTTTCAGAGGGACAAACCGGATCTGAGGGAAGCCGTAGCACTTCTGACAGCACAACAAACCTCACTGGAGATTATCGTCAACATGTGCTGCTCAGATGGTGTGTATGTGTGTGAGAGAGTGTGTGAATGTGTGAGAGTGTGTGTGTATGTGAGAGTGTGTGTGTGTGTGAGAGAGAGAGTGAGAGATCATGCCACTTAGCCAATGTCAGCTTAGTGGTGTGTGTGTGTAGTAATGTGTGAGACAAGAGGAGAATGACGCAAAGTGACAAATATCAAGCTGTGTGTGTGTGTGTGTGTGTGTGTGTGTATAGAACCCTCTGATGATGAGTGGGAGGAGATGTCGAGCAGTGACGAGAGTGAGATTTGTGCCGACGGTGTGACAGATGGGAACAGCCTCTTCTCTCCTCTCTGCCTTTCTGCAGAGTTACACACAACACTGCTGAACTACAGCATACCACAGGAGGTGATTTTAGACGAGCTACGTAGGATAGATTAAGCATGTTAGCTGACTGCGGTAACTAAACAATATGACGTCGTCCGTATGATAGTTTCCTGTTTCTGTGCTGCAAAGACGGAGGTCGGTTTGTAAAAGTGTCAGATTTAATAGTGTGTCTACTTTAGACTCTAATCACTAAACAGACTAACATTTCATACCAAAACACACACACACACACACACAGATGAATATATCAGTGCAGAATTTCCTCAATTGTGTCAGTATTTAGAGAAACTATTATAAGATGTATTAAAAAATGTCCATAAAAGGCAAAAGGTTCACAGAGAGCTCCGGGCAACTAAATGGTGAAAGAGCTCCTTCAGCTTGGTGCTGAATTTTCCTGTAATGTAGCTCAGCCACTGCATTCCATCTGCTACCACACACACACCCGCGCGCACACACACATACACGCGCACACACACATACACACACACATACACGTGCGCACACATACACGCGCGCACACATACACGCACACACATATACACGCACACGCACATATACACGCACACACATATACACGCACACGCACATATACACACACATATACACACACATACACGCACACACGAACACATACACACATACATACAGTATACACGCACATACACGCACACACACATACACACGCGCGCACACATACACGCGCGCACACATACACGCACACACATATACACGCACACGCACATATACACACACATACATGCACACACGAACACATACACACACATACATACAGTATACACGCACATACACACACATACACGCACACACACATACACACATACACGCGCGCACACACATACACGCGCGCACACACATACACGCGCGCACACACATACACGCGCGCACACACATACACGCACACACACACATACACGCGCACATACACGCACACACACGTACACGCACACATGCATACACATTCACGCACACACATACACACAAACACACACACGCACACATACACACACATACACACGCACACATACACACAGATACACATACACACACAAACACACACACAAACACACATACACACACACACACATACATACACACACTCAAATTCACACATGCGCACACATACACACACACACACCCTTCTACTTTAAGATGATTGTTTATATATATATATATATATATATATATATATATATATATATACACACACACACACACACACACACACACCTAGATATATCTATCTATCTATCTATCTATATATTAATCACTATAAACTACAAGCGTTTTTCTTTCAGGTCCTGAAGAAGGCAGAGTTTCCCAGCCACGCCGCTCTGGACGTTTGCAGCCGGAATTCAGCGTGGAAGTGCCTCGTTAAGAAGTAAATACTCTTTGTTTGTTATTCGGTCATTAATTCAATCAGCACTCCATTAAATCAAAACATGCAAACAATGTGAACTCAAAGGCACCCGTGTTTTGTTCCCAGAATGCAGCGGGTGCAGTGTCGGGCTCTGACGTGTCTCCATAACATGCTGTCTGTGATGGATGTGGAGTGTTTGGGTGGAGCTGCAGGACTGCAGGCCGTCGCTCAGCACCTCTCGTCTCTCGTCTTTAGCTCGGCGGGTGAGAGAGCGATAGAGAGAGAGATGAATTCTCATATCTGATTGGGTGAAAGATTTTAATCAAGCGCCCTTAAATAAATAACACAAAAAGCGTCGTGTTCTGATACGACTCAACACGTTAGATCAGATTAAATTACGTGTATGATCTGTTACTATAGCAACGCATTAACATGGCCGGAATGTTCAACAACAACGTGGTGTTACATGTCGTTCTAACGCCGTATCGTTTCTATGATAACGTCTCATTCGAAGGGAAATAACAAACAGACGATTAAAATTTAGGGGCGTTAAGGAGAGGATGTTTATAGCTGCTATAACGTAAGCGCTAACAGGAACTAATTTGAGAACGTTAACACGCGTGTACGACGTTAAACACGATAACGTTAACACGCGTGTTGTTTGTTGTTACAGATGTTCTGAAGGACGACGAGTTCTTGGAAGCCGTAACCAGCGCCATGCGCTCGCTGCTTCAAATAATGGCCTCCAAAAATATCCCTCAGGTCAGAACACACATCGTACGCGTTCTCTCACACACAGGCTTTATTTTTAACCCTTCTGTACTTTAGAATATTTAAGAAGTATTTCATCTTAAACAGTGGCTCTCGTTTACCCGGTAATCAGTCAATGAAACGAAGCTCCTTAAATAAATCACTGAGTGTAAATAATATATTAAGGTTACATTTAGAACCAGAATTCATGCAGTTTCATTAAAAAAAAAAAAAATAATAATAATAATTTCTTAAATGTGCTATAGAATTCAAATGGAATTGAATCGAGTTTAATAAGAAAATAAAAACAAAAATTGAGCTGATGGTGGTTCAGAAAAATACATTTTAATTAGAATTTGGGATTTATTTATTTTCTTATTAGAATTTTGTTCTATCTCAGTTTTCTGAGGTGTTTCGTAGATTAGATTAGAATCAGGTTCAAACCGAAAAGCAGCCGACATTAAATACTTAGTGCAGTTTGTTCTTTTGAGATTCTGTACATCGTCATTTTATTTATTGTTTTTTTTAATTATCAATCTGGTCAGAAGCATTTTAATGTTTCAATGTTTAATTGTTGAAAACATAAAATATACGTTTTATACATTATCGATAATTAAATAAAAATGTGTCTCTTTCTGGATCTTTTGTCTGAGAGAGCTTTACGTCTGTCTGTTTCCCCCTCACACACTCTCTCTGTCCGTCTGCCTGTCTGTCTTTCTCTCTGCTCACGGACTATTTCTGTCTGTCCCCCTCTCTCTTTCTCTCTCTCTGCTCACAGCCTATTTCTCTCTGTCTCTCTCTCTCTCTGTCTGTCTCTCTCTCTCTCTCTCTCTCTCTCTCTCTCTCTCTGCTCTGTCATTTTCTGTCTTCTCTCTTACTCTCTCCCTGCTCATGGCCTATTTCTGTCTGTCCCCCTGTCTGTCTGTCTGTCCCTCTCTCTCTCTCTCTCTCTGCTCACAGCCTATTTCTGTCTGTCCCTCTGTCTGTCTGTCTGTCTCTCTCTCTCTCTCTCTCTCTCTCTCTCTCTCTCTCTGCTGTCATTTTTTGTCTTCTCTCTCACTCTCTCCCTGCTCATGGCCTATTTCTGTCTGTCTGTTTTTCTGTCTGTCTCTCTCTCTCTCTCTCTCTGCTGTCATTTTTTGTCTTCTCTCTCACTCTCTCCCTGCTCATGGCCTATTTCTGTCTGTCTGTCTGTCTGTCTGTCTGTCTGTCTCTCTCTCTCTCTCTCTCTCTCTCTCTCTCTCTCTCTCTCTCTCTGCTCTGTCATTTTCTGTCTTCCCGCTCTCTTCCTCTCTTTGTCTGTCTCTCACTCTCTTTTTCTGCCTCTATGCTGTCATTTTCCGTTGTATAACAAAATTGTATATAAAAAAAATTTCATAGAATTTCAAAACTTTTTATGTCTTAAATTAATAACAACAAATAAAAATTGCATCAATATCTATTGTAATGTTACTGATATTTAGCAGACAATCTGTCACGGGTTCTGTGAATGTTATCAAGCGCATTGTTGTGTGTGTGTGTGCGCGCAGTGTATGAGCCCACAGCAGTTGATGAGTGTGTGTGAAGCAGCACTGCAGTGTGATGTGGTGAGCGTCAGGGTGAATGTTCTGGCCATTCTGGGCATCACAGGAAGCACGCTGGCTAAAGACAAAGGATCTGCTGAGACGCTGCAGGTGAACGTCTTCGCTTATTGTGGTTTAATCCAGAATCAGTAATAAAGCTTTATGATGAGTTTTCTTCTTATCTTGACTCCGCAGCTGATAGGAAACGCACTGCTGAGCGTAGTGTCCAAAGACACGAGTCTGGTGGCGTGCGGTGAAGCTCTGGACGCTCTGTTCGACGTTTTTGCAGACGGCGAAGAAGCAGAACAGGCAGCGCGAAACATCAACCTGCTCGCTGCACTTAAATCCCTGCAGCCTGCGTTTGCTGCCAAGGTACACACACACACACACACACACACACACACACACACCTAAGATCGGTTTACGTTGTGTGATTTTTGCTTTTGCTGTCTACCTGATGGCAAATGATGGCAGATGTGATCGTAGATATTTTTTAATCGTCGTACATCAGTTGAAATCTCACAGGCTTCAGACGTAATAATTCACTGTGGTTTTGCTCAGCAGATCCGAAAGGAAGGCCGAGGGACCTACAGCCCGGATCAGCTGTGCGTCCTGGACAACGTCAAGATCAACCTGCGCAGGTTCATCGGCTACCTAGAGTCGCTGCGGAAGAAATAACGAACCCGGGAAAGAAATCGGACATGACGGACTTGACTGAAATAAAAAAAATGTGAGGTTTTGGAGTTTAAAGCTCCAGTCAGGAATCTGTAGAACTGGCAGGCCAGTTTTTGTGTGACTGCAGTTACAGAAAACAACAGCGTGTGTGCTCTAGTTTCTAGATTTGAGTTGCAGTTAATTTAAGAATGAGAATTCAAAAGAAAAAGTTCTGTGGTGAATAGTTTAGTGTATAAGATAATACTCTAATTGAAAAGATCTAAGAGCCTGGTCTATAGCAGCGTCAGTAGAATTAATTCTATACGTATTTTAAATATCCGCTCCGTTCCGTCAGTCACTCGGTTTATTTTTTATTACTGTATTAATCACGAGAGTGAAATTTCTTTCCTCATTTTTAAACGGAACGTCTCAGGGTCCGCAGATCCGACTCGTTTTACAGTCTAATATGATGGGGGGGGGGAGAAAATGCTTTATTTCTGGAAACTATGTTATGTTCTGATGCAGGTTGGGGTCTTGAAGGACAAACCCAAATAATCGGCTACAAAAAGCGTCTTTTTTTTCTCTCTCTTATAGCAAGAGACAGCGTTAAAGGTAAATTTTTGAGAAAACCTCAGTCGGAAGATAAAAGCTAAAGCATGATATATGGTCCTATATATCCTATATGGTTTTATGATGTATGAAATTATATAAATATAAAAGTAACGCACTGAGTCAGATTGCAACG